>NW_026557656.1:0-71886 GCF_026930045.1 Uloborus diversus
TTTTATATTAATATACATATATTTCACAATTTTTATCACAACTAATCACTATTTAATCATTAATTAATCACAATTTGATAATAATGTTAATTATTTAATATTAAATTAGTAATCACAATTTGAGGTCGCGCTTGCCTAACTGATAACAGACCTGCACAAGACGCACTGGTATCACGCTTGATTAGAAATGATCAGCCAGTGCTTCGCTCCGCTATTTTATTTGCGAACTACTTTTGAGTTAGAAGTGGCAAATTCAAATTTGGATATGAGCCCTTTTGATTTGAAAGTGAATGAGCGGGTACCGACAATTAAGGGATAGGTTCCACTTTGCAGTAAAAGACCTGGCGAGAAATAAGGGGATGGATATACCCCGTTTTGGTGGTAAAACCAATGTTTACGCATTTTTTAGTAGATATAAACCGCTTCGGGCGAAAAAAAAAATCACTGGTCGATGGGGCTTCCATTAGAGATTCTGAAAAAAAAAAGAAAATTTGAACTTTGACATCTTGAATTCAAATGATGTTGTTCGCAATCACGAGTGTGTGTGTGTGTATGTAGGCGTTTGAGTTTGTGTATGGGGGGGGGGTATGTGTATGTGTGTGTAGGCATGTATGTGTGTGGGTAGTTGCCGTATGTGTGTTTGTGTGGGGGGTATGTGTTTGTGTGTAGGTGTATGTGCGTGTAGGTGTGTCTATGTAGGTGCATGTGTTTGTTGGTGTTTGTATGTAGGTGCATGTGTTTGTGTAGGTGTGTGTGTGTAAGTGTGTGTGTATGTATGTGTAAGTGTAGGCAAATAAGTGACGCAACGTGGAGACGGTTTTCGCTAGAGGAGCAGCATCGTGAGGCGGCCGGCTGATGGTGGTGCTGCAGAGGGAGGCGGGGGGGGGGAAATAAAATCATAGGACATCAAAAGAGTCAAGTGAGAACAATAAGCAATGTGATTGCTCAAAAAAAAGAGAAAAAATTCCAAAAGTGGTTATAATTTGTTTTATCCACTTATCCGAAAGTAAACTCCTCAATTATGCGCAATCCCCTGGTTTGCAGTGCAGAGAAAGTTTATTGTTCATTGTCGAATGCTACAGTGCAAGCCAACAGGTGTTAACCATGTTAGATCGTTTGAATTGATTTGATGAGTGAGGGGTAGGGTGGGCCGAAAAAACTTTTTTTGGAAATCTGTTTTTGGATAGTGCGGAAAAGTTGCTATATGGGCCCTTTATTACCCATAAAAAATTTCGCTAAATTTGTTTAATATTTAGCCGGCGCTATTTGACCTTAAAAAACTGAAAAAAAGGGGCAAAAATGCATTTTTTTCAAAAAAAAAGGGGGGGGGGGGTTCGAAAATAAAAGTTTGAAGCTAGTTTCAGCATTGGAAGTATCTGTCAGTGAATTAGTTGAAATCCTCAAAGACTCTTATACATTTCGTAGAATATTTAGCTACGCTCCTTTAAGACTAAAACATTGGAAAAATGAAAAAAAAAAAAAAAAATTAAAAGTATTTTCGAAATAAGTAAGTACTGAAATGTTACGCAATACGTTACTTAGAAAAAACTGAAAATTCAATCAATTTTATGCGACATTTGTACGCCAATTTTAAAAAATGCACACACTCAAATAAAAAATAGTTACATAAGATATGCTAATTTTTTAATCTTCCAATTGTTTCTCCTAGATAATAAACGGCGCTCAACTACTTCTATTATTCCTAAGATTATTTTAAAACTATTTTATATATATTTGACAAATAGAGCCCTTGAGTATTTAAAAAAAATGTGAATCCTCTGAAGTCCTTTAAACTGATTAATGAATTGAACGCAAGTATTCTTTTTCTCAAGCCATTTCTTCCTCTCGACTTTATGATTCACTTAAGAGACAAAAACCCCCGACAAGAAATGCTGTAATTCTACACCTCCACAGCTGGGAATTAAGCAATTAAAGGGGTCCTCTCTTGTGTCCAATGTCCACAATGAGTTGCCACTGAGGCATCTTATACTGGAATTTGACGGTTGCACAAAGTGGCCACATTCATATTCTGGAGCTATCGAACAACTTCTTAGAGATTGTAAAAAAAAATCCGGTGGTCAAATTTGATAAAATTGACTGCAATCTTCTGGTTTTGGACATGGAAGATATAAAAAATTTAAGTACTGAACAACAATATTTGTATAGAATCTATCTTGCTGTAAAAGATGGTAGTTGTCCTTCAAGCGTGGCTGACAGTAGCCCAGGCAAACTCAGTCAGTCATGCGCGATGGCTGACAACTACAAACCGTTTGTTACGCTTGTATATAGGCACTCCAATTCCATCAGAAAACCTTACAATGCTTGTAAAGTATGTAATTTTAGTTTATGCTAAAATGTGGTTTGAAATAAAAATGAAACCGAACTGCCAGTACCGCGCCCAACATTTTTGGAAAATGATTTCTCTTGCAAGGCAGTTTCCAGACAACGTTAAGGAGATAATTTTCAAAGTTCTCTCAAGTAATGCATATTTCGCTCATCCTGAACAGCTACTGTTGACAATGTTGTTTGACTCCAGAAAATACATTCGGGAATTAGCTGTTAGGCGCATTCTGAACTCCAGAAATAAGAAGACGAAGAGTTCGGATGGTGTACGATTTTTTGAGCGTCCTAAACTCAATTTTGAAGCCGTTGATTATGTTGATTTAGTTGATTGGGCAAACCGTGTTGTAACAGAGCCACCTCTTACAATGCATCTAAAAGACCAACAAGGGAAAGAAATGTGCAACGAAAATTCTACAGAGTTTACTTTCGAGAAATTTCCCTGTCACACGCAAGTTGTGAAATGTTGTGTGAAACTAATAACCGAAGCTGCAATAAAAGTTCGTGGTGAAACTGCACGAGATGGATACATTCGTGCTTAACTTCAAGCTAGGAAAGAACTTCCATCATTTGATAACAAGGGACAATATTATTCCAAAAAATAATATTCATTATGCATAAATCAAATTTGAAGATTTCTTTTTTAAAATTTTATTATCTATATATGTAGTTCTCGAAAATGTATGATACTATTGCGTGATAATAATTACTATGATTAATGGCGCTATTTAATTAATTAGTCTATGATTTAATTTTGGAAACTAATTTTCACATTGGTTTTTAAAGAAATTCAATATTTTTTCATTTTTCTCCAATTTTTGATGTTGGAAAGGAGCGGTTAAATGCTCATTAAAATCAATGAAACATTTTATGGGCTCGAACTGGCTCATTATATAACATTTTCGGTGCATTCCAGCAAAATATTGGGTATTTAGTTTTTTTAAAAAAATTTCGACAAAAATTCATTTTTCTCTTTTTTTTGGTTTTTCAGTGTCAAATAGCGCCGGCTAGATATTTTTTAATATCCAAGAAATTTTTTGCGAGTACTAACTAGCTCACTACGCAACTTTTGCGCGCTATCCAAAAATTGATTTCGAAAAAAAAATTTTTTCGGCTTATTTCGGCCCACCCTAGTGAGGGGAGCACGTGTTTTCAAGTTTCTCACAACTTCTTAAAGAAGCTGAAAAATATTATCAGAAATGCTCGTCGGAAGACTTGTGACTGAAATCTACTTTCAGTCCAAGGAAAGGAGATCCTTAATAAATACTGATATGAGTACAAAATAAGGTTCATTAGTTTCCAAATGCAATTAAGTAATCTCACTGACTTGCCTATATCCCAATATTGAATAACAGAACTGCTGGAAAATGTCCGGAGTTCGCTCGTTTCGTAATGCGCTTCGCAGTGAAGAGAAAGTGAACAGCATAAAAAAGATATGTTTTTCAATATTGTTGATGCAGCTGTAAAACATTTATTTCTTAATGATGTCAGTGAAACGATTATTGATTGAAATGCATAGAGCTGGACAGGTCTCTTCGCTCTCATCTCGATATCTTCTGCTCTTTTAGTTCATGGTGACATTAGGAAACTTGTGCTGCGTGGTCGTCAAAAATCTTAACGAGACAATCATTCAAAAATCCCTCTTCTACGTCCGAGTGAGCCTGCTTTAAAAATTACGAGCAACGCCATGGTGGTTATGCATATGGTGCGGAAAAGATAAAGTTGGATTGGTCAACCTCATTACATTATATTATTTAGCTTCAAATCACCAGAATTAGAAACGCATGTGTTTTTTAACTTGGCTCGTTAGTAAACTGGACTTTTTTGCACAGCGAGCTTTCAACACATTAAAATATTTTTTAATAATACTGTGTTGATTTATATTGACGTGAAATCATTCATCTGAGCTAAAATTTCTAATCCCCTAAAATGTTAGTTTCTTACAATTTTTTAAATACTAAATTTAATATTTAAACAGTCTCTGTATGTGTGCAGAGAAAAAAAAGAAGCTTATACTTACAATCTTTCATAATTTTTCCCCAAAACTGCAAAAAATACAAATTTTTGCCGTTCAGAGTTAGAATTCCACTTTACAAGTTTCACATCCACTCAAAAGTGAAGGGATAATATTTTCTTCGCTCTGTTGTCGAAAAAAAAGCATTGTTGCAGGTTTCAACAAATAGCAGCCATTTAGACGATTGTTTCAATTGTTGTAACAGTGTTTCTACAATCTTGTATTGTTGCTCTTGTTTTACGCACACTTAAGTATTGTTGGTATTTTCGTCCTGCTTTTAAATCCTTCCCTTAGTTCCACCTCAAAAAATTAAATCAGACTCTCTTCCAACAGGAGATATCGTTTTGCATACTGCTGAAAGATGGCAGCACCAAAACATAAAAGAAGTTATATTCAGTAAATTGCCGCCCATTAGCTAGGGCTAAAGCAGAAATACGTGAAATACACCGCCAGCTCAGTCATTTCCAGCCGAGGACTGGAACTCCGGCTCAGTCACTTTCCTATGCCGGGCTGATGAGTGCTAATAAGCACGAAACTGCAGTCCTCGGCTGGAAATGACTGAGCTGGCGGTGTATTTCACGTATTTCTGCTTCAGCCCTAGCTAATGGGCGGCAATTTACTGAATATACCTTGCCTCGCGTTCAATCTTCGAGTTGAACCGAACCATTGCTTCGGTCACTCGTCTGGTCTGCTAATTCCATATTAGCTACCAGTTTGTTTCGCACTCTTGGCTTCCTTAAGAGGTTTTCCATCTCCGGCTCAGTCACTTTCCTATGCCGGGCTGATGAGTGCTAATAAGCACGAAACTGCAGTCCTCGGCTGGAAATGACTGAGCTGGCGGTGTATTTCACGTATAAAAGAAGTTGTTTCGTGCGTGTTTCAGTAGATGGCAGCACCACAAAAACTGATCAGCTTATGTAATTATGCACAATCCCTTGGCTTGCAGCGCAGACAAAGTTTATTGCTCACTCTCGGTCAATAAAACAGCTCCGACTCCAAGAATTTCAGAGCCTTTGACTCCGATTCCCTTTCCACAAATGAACCCGACTCTCGCTACGAAAGCACTGGCAGATATTTTGGAGGAAAATGATCGACTCCGACTCTCTTGAAATTTTAAACCTTCGACTCTTGACTCCGACCTTTTATTCAAAAATGAGTGCGAATGCAATTCTTCAACTCAGACTCAGAGTCTGCACTCAGCTCGAGTACCGTGTAAAGTATATAATCGGCAACTCTTCCACTCTAAAGGAAAACACTTGTCGGTATGTTCAATGGCTTATGTCGGGTAGTGGTAGTGAATGTGGTTATCCAATTGGACAACAATGTAGAATGGATGGGGGACATCCCGGGTTGCAAGCATTCTTCCTTTCATAAAACGTTTAACAGTTGTTGTGTTGACGATGTCAAAACTACATGAAATACACGGCCAACTCAGTCAATTCCAGCCGAGGACTGCAGTTTCGTGTTTATTAGCACTCATCAGCCCGGCATAGGAAGTGAATGAGCTGGAGGTGGAAAACCTCTTAAGGAAGCCAAGAGTACCAAACAAACTGGTAGCTAATATAGAATTATCACTGACCAGACAAATGACCGAAGCAATGATTCGGTTCAGCTCGAAGATTGAAGGCAAGGAATGGTACGTACTTGACTTACCAAAGATATCAAAACTATTTTTAAATATTTAAGAACAGTTAAGTTTGCTTGCTACTTTGGGGAAAAAGCAGTTTTAGTTTAACATTTTTTAAAGATTATTTAACATTTAGAACGCATTAAATACTTTCTGTGCATAGCGCCACCTATTAGTGACTTTTTGAAGTGCAGTTCTTAATTTCCCAAGCGCAAAACTTCCCCGAAAGAACATTTCGTTTAATAAGTGTTTCAAAATGGTTGTTAACGGTGTATCGACTCCTTTAAAACGTTTATGAAATATTTAAACGTAACGGGCACTATCTGGGATAAATTAGGAGCTTCCGTCGTCGTCTGCGGGCCAATCAGAATCTATAATTTTTTGTACATTTTGTAATACAGCTTACGAGTTTAGCTAAAAGGAGTAAACACAATTTTTACATTTAATACAAGGATAGCAATGACTCATTTATTTTGCTAAATATTCTTTTATTTAAAATTTAATTGCCTGTGTCACGTGCATGCTTACACCCAAAGGCTACCTGTTGTGATTTGCAGTACGAAATATTTGATACTTTTACTCTATTCATATAGAAATGACGAAACAAAAATTAGATTTTGAAAACTAAGGTTCCAATGTAAAAGGAAAAATATCTCTTTTGTTGAGAAATATTTTTTTTAAACCGCTGGGGGAAAAAGTACATTAATCCATTACACAAAAAAATCCGCCAAATTTGTCCCGCCCATTACAGCTTATATATTACGTTAAGAAGTGATCATTTTAAAAGGTAATGGTTGGAGGAGGAAAGTTGGCGCTTTTTCATTGCTGCAAAAACTTGTTTCAAACTGTTGACAACTTAATTAACTGCACTGACACAATCCGTGCAGTGATTACCTTTACAAAGAGCATATTTGAAAGATAAGCAAAATATTTCTTATATAATAACAAAATATTTAATAATGAATATAGATATGAGTACCATTCTTGAATAAATATTTATGCCAACAAGATTCTTCACAGAACAGGAATTGTGTTGGCACATTCTTGACTCTGTTGCGACCCAATTGGCTTCTATTTACATCCAAATCAGTCACATGTGAAACTACCACCTGGAATGGAAAATGGTAATCCCTACACAAATTGCCTATATTTCTATATCATTCATTGTAGAAATAGAATGTGAATATTTAAAAAGAATGAAAAGGATTTCTCTGGAGGAGTTACTATTATTTCATCTTTAACACTTGAACAAATGTGTACTAACACCTACACATTTGAATGGACATTACTGATGACAGTTTGAACCCTTTGAAGCACAGTGGCTCTATTTGATTCCACCATTTATTATTTTATTTATATCCCCCCCCCCCAACTGACAGATTGACTTCAATTGGCGAAAAAAAAATCTGAATTTTGACCTCTTGAATTCAAATTACGTTTTTCGCAATCACGAGTGTTTGTGTGTGTGTGTATGTAGGCGTGTGTTTTTGTGTGTAGTGTGTATGTGTGTTTGTGTGTGGGGTGTATGTGTGTGTTGGCATGTGTGTTTATGTCTGTGTGCAGGTATGAGTGTGTGGGTAGTTGTGTGTATGAGTTTGTGTGTAGGCGTTCGTATGCGTATGTGTATGTAGGCATATGTGTTTGTGTCTGTGTGCAGGCATGAGTGTATGTGTATGTGTAGGTGTCTGTATGTATGCGTGTGTGTGTATGTGCTTGAGTGTGTGTATGTGTGTAGGCATATGTATGTGTGTATGTGCTTGAGTGTGTGTATGTGTGTAGGCATATGTATGTGTGTATGTGTTTTTGTGTGTGTGTACGTGCGTGTATGTATGCGTGTAAGTGTAGGATATTGACGCAACCTGGAGATGGCTTTCGCTAGAAGGGGCAGCATCGTGAGGCGGCCGGTGACGGTGATGCTACAGAGGAAAATAAAATAATAGGACCTCAAAACAGTCAAATGAAAGCAATAAGCAATCGTGATTGCTCAAAAAAAAAATAATAATAATAATTTGAATTTTGACCTCTTGAATTCAAATTATCTTTTTCACAATCACGAGTGTGTGTGTGTATGTAGGCGTGTGTGGGGGGAAGGGATATGTGTTTAGGGATGTGTGTTTATGTCTGTGTGCAGGTATGAGTGTGTGGGTAGTTGGGAGTATGAGTGTTTGTGTGTGGGGGGGGGGGAATGTGTATGTGTATGTAGGCATATGTGTTTGTGTCTGTGTGCAGGCATGAGTGTGTGGGTAGTTGTGTAGGTGTGTGTGTATGTGTAGGTGTCTGTATGTATGCGTGTGTGTGTTTGAGGGTGTATGTTTGAAGGTGTATGTGTTTGTATGCATGCGTGTGTAGGATATAGACGCAACCTGGGGACGGTTTTCGCTAGAGGAGCAGCATCGTGAGGCGGTCGGTCGACGGTGATGCTGCAGAGGGTGCTGGCGGGAAAATAAAATGATAGGACCTCAAAACAGTCAAATGAAAGCAATAAGCAATCGTGATTGCTCAAAAAAAAATCGTAAACTAAAGTAAATGGAGACTTAAATGAAGGATATCCTCAAAGGAATAAAATATTAGTTTCGCTGATCTCATTTCTAGCAGATTTTCTGATGACTGATGCTAGACGCCGGATTGGACACAGTGTTTTTTTTTTTTCTTTTCTTTTTTTTTTAAGTAGTTTTGGATAAAAGAAAATAATTTAAATACTTTTACACTTTAATTGTTTTTTTGTTCCAACAACATAAAATTACGTAAAAAAATACTGGGTACTAGTAAAAATCTGTACCAATAAAGGAAATTCATTAAAATGAACTACTTCCGATTTAAACATAAATCTTTTATTTTGATCCTTATCTCAAAACGGTCGTTTTTCACAAAGTTGGTTTCTGCGTGCGCACCTTTTGTTGTCGTGAGAATATTGAGACGATTTTCAAATTCGATCGAAGAAGACAGCTGCACAGTTTTATCTGAATTTTCAAACTCTGTACATCACAAGCAATACATATCTCATTAAGTTGTCAAGAAAGAGTACACACAATGCAAGTACTGTTTAATTGAATTATTTTCTCTTGATAATTATTCTAAAACCTTTTTTTATAGATCGATTCTGTTGAAGCGAAGACATTCTCGTCGATTGGTATCTCTCGGCTACCATTTTATTTACTAGAAATGCACTGCATTTCCTGCTTCCCTTCTGTTATAAAGAAATATTATTAGATTGTTAGGACAAGAATGTAGGACATTTTTTATTTTGGTGAGGAGCGGGATTTCGCGTTCTTGTGTGGAGCGGTAAAACTATTAGAGCACTCTTTGTGTTAAAGAGATATTGCGGAAGAAATCTTTTTTTTTTTTTTTTTTTTTTTTTTTTTGAGCAATCACGATTGCATATTGTTCTCATTTGACTGTTTTGACATACACACACTCATTCCTGCGCACAGATACAAACACACACTCCTACACACACACATATACATATACACACACAATCATGCCTGCACACAGACACAAACACATATTCCTACATACACACACACACGAACGCCTACACACACACAGCACTGCATACACAACGCGCACACACATGCACACATACATACACACGCACACATGTGCCTACTGTTGGCCTAGCGCCCCTTATATAATAATTAACGAATTCATCTCACCACTTATCCCACCATAATATCAGTCACTTGCCTAATCATTGAGAAATTTTCAACGATGTTTTTCTTTCTTCTAATGCGGACGCCTGATGACGTATCTCGCACGTGCAGTCGCCGATCTATGACGTCACGACCTTCACGTAATCGGTGATGCATCGTAACAGATCGGCACGTGCCTGATGCTCATTGGCCAGGTGCTACGCTGGCGTGTATCAGGTGATTTGGCGTCCGCATGCAAATGAGTTAACTTACGATAAAAGAAAATGTTTCGAGTAGAAAGGAGACTTTTTCGGTGTTTTCTCTCTGGCAAGTTGACTTGAGTGTTCGTTTGCTTTTATGCAAAGATGCGGGTTCTTTTTAATAGATATATAATAGATTGATATAGCTCAGCTCTAGTTCGCGTTGTTTCAAATGTTTTTAATTTTATTTAACTAACTTTACTAAATGACCAAATAAATTTGGTTTTTATTTTTAAGTTGTCTTCAACTATTTTATTCATGCATTTCTAGTCATACATTTAATTAGGTTATTGCATTTGGAGATTATTAGTCTTGAGCATTCTCTTGCTCATTAAAAGGTTATGGGCTACCTGGACTCTGTTTTCGATAGCCTATATTTTCAGTAGGACTGGAGATGGAAATGATGTTTTTGACGTCTGTGATAATTTTCGATGGGGGGGGGGGGCCGTATAGAAGTTTTTTTTTCGACAAGAGCATACTGATGATAAATATTAGATTATTAGTGCTCATTGATATTGTCTTCCGACTTTCTGTCGAAATAATGGCGAATCCCCAGATAACTATTGAGAAATTAAATGGCACAAATTATGTGTCATGGGCAGCAGATATGAAATTTGTCCTGATGGAGAAAAACGCCTGGGACATTGTAACTGGTAAGGAAACAGTGCCAGTAGTCTCTAAAGATTCAGGATTTACTGAGAGAGACGTTCGTGAGTTTTTGGCCAGAGAACGAGCGGCATTATCTTTAATATATTTGTTTGTAGACAGCGAATTCAAAAGAATAATAGAGCATTGTGAGTCGCCAGAAAAATCGTGGGAATGTCTGAAAGCACACTTTTATCCTGATAACAGGTGTGTGCATATGAGAACTTTTACTGAGTTAACAAACTGTCGAATTGAGCAAGGCGAATCCATAAATATATTCGCATCAAGAATTCGTCGAATTTATGACAGGATAAAGGGAATCGACAAGAATTTTTCGGAGTCATACTTAAATTTTCAAGTTTTGAGATATCTTCCATCGGAATATGACAGCATTTGCCAATCAATTTTGAGAAAGAAACCCGAGGATTTTTCTTTTGATGCGATAGTACAGGACTTAATTTCTGAAGAGAGTCGATTAAAGCTGAAGGACGAGGATAATATTAGCGCCAACTACGTTGCTCCAAAAGAAAAAAGATCGTGTTATAATTGCGGACGTACAGGCCACATCCGCAAAGATTGTAGTTTTCCAGAGAGGAACCGCGGAGGAAGTCCATCCACAAGCTCCAAGAAGTCAAGTTATGGCCAGAGGAGGTCAAGAGGAAGAAACAGGAACCAGTATACCAGAAGAGGCAGCTCCTCATCGCCGAAAAAGTGTGAGTACCCTTCCAAAACATTTTTTATTTCGGAAGCGAACTTTAACGAGATAGACTGTAATCCTTCATCATGGGCATTTGATTCGGCGGCCAGCCATCACTTTGCAAATAATAAGAACTTTTTCCATAAATATGAACCTGTAAATGATCGAAAGATGGCCGTAGCAGTCCAAAATCATGTTTTTCCAATTGAGGGGGTTGGAGAGATAAAGTTAAAGTTCGGTCCTAAGATCATTAATTTGGTAAATGTAATGTATTCGCCGCATTTGCGAAGAAATTTACTGTCTGGTCCCAGATTTGACCAAGCGGGAGCATGGTTTAAAGGGGGAAAAGGTTTGGTAACTGTATCAGATAATGGTGAAACAATTTTTAAAGCTAAACTATCTAATGGCATTTATTTTGTTAACCCAAAGGTAATTTCAGAAAATGTACATAAAAATGTTAATTATGAAGCTAGTAGTACTGAAAGCTTAGAATTATGGCACAAAAGATTTGCTCATGTAAATGTCGATAATATAAAGAAAACTGCTGAATATAAATGTACTAGGGGTCTACCAGTTTTTAAAAATGATAAAGTAAATTGTGAAGATTGTAAATTAGGAAAGTTCAGACGCGTATCTTTCAAACCAATGGACGAAATTCGATCAAAGAAACCTTTAGAATTAATTTATAGTGACATTTGGGGGCCATCGAGTATTGAAGGTAGAAGAGGTGAACGATACTTTCTTTCAGTTGTTGACGATTATTCCCGTAGAACGTCATTGTACCCATTGAAAAATAAAAATCAGGCAGCAGAAATTCTCATTAATCATATTAAAAGGGCAGAGAGATTTCTGGGAACAAAGCTGAAAGCAATAAGAACTGACAATGGAGGGGAATTTTCAAATACAATTTTAAGTAAATTTTGTCAAAATGAAGGAATAAAACATGAATTCACTAATAGTTATACCCCTGAGCAAAACGGGGCGGCTGAAGTATTTAACAGAACTGTGGCAGATGGTACTAGGGTAATTTTAGAAGAGAGTGGTATAGGTAAAAACTTTTGGCCTGAAGCCATGTTGTATTTCACGTACACCTGGAACCGCGTATGTCATAGAGATCAAAAACTGACTCCTTTTGAGCTATATGGGAGAAAATCACCCTCAATCAGACATTTGAAACCATTTGGATGCGTAGCCTACGTTGGTGTGCCGAAGCAACGTCGGCAAAAGCTTGATCTTAACCTTTAGGCTACGGCAACTATACAATTATCTTTTCCCTCTCCCTACGGCTCAAAGCTTTCTTAGTTCCTTCCCCCCCGAATAGGACAGCATAAAGGGGGCGATGTCCACTTCGACCGCTGAGCTCTCCGCAATACAGGGTTACTATAGTGGGACACTATACTTGGCTAGTCATCACTTATTCAATGGTTTGAAAATAATTTTTTTCCCTCCTTGTTCCTTATGAGGTTCTCTAGGTTTAGATTTTCTGTAAGTATATTTGGTTCAGTTTTAAAATTGAAATCACTGAAATAACGCTTCTCATCTAACCTAAGGCTAACGACAACAAAATAATAAATATCAAACTCTATTTGTGAGGTAGACCACTGGATTCAATAAATGCCAGATTTCCTTATCTATGCGCTAAAATGCGGAGGTAAATAGCGTTCAACTGAGACCAAAGCCATTGTAAATACAATGTAGAATACCTTAGATTCAAGGGAGGCAACTTTGCTTTTCAGCTTGGCTATTCAGAAAAATGATGACACTAATACGCGTGTCCAAGAAAGAATCCACAATAATAGCGAACAATTCCTTGGTTTGCTTTTCTGAGCAGGTGCAAGCGGAATATGCTTGAACACCGTATTCATTTACATAAAGAACGTTAGCGCTTATCTATCTTTTAGAGCATGCAAGGCACCCTTTTTTGTATATGAAGCTGGCGTTTCAAAGTCAATCACTGTCGAGTGAGATAATATGGAGAGACAGCCTACAAATCCCCTGATATCCCCATTCACTCTTTCTTCTAATTGTGGTTGAAATACCTCTAGTAATTGTTGAAGGATTATTAAGTTCCGCTCCCTTCACAATGCACAAGAAAAATATCTGGGCAAATTTGTTTTAGATTCCAAGTCTTTCCTCTTTTCAACATTTCCTATTTATGTACTATCTTTATAATACATTTTCACTACCCAGTACGTTGTTATTTGTGAGTAAGAGAAGATAAGTTAAAAAAAAAAAATACGCATGAGTAAACAGAAAACCAACCTCTTTCTTCCATTTTTTACTGGCATAAACAGTTCCAAATGTAAGAATTAATTAACAGAAAAAAAAATAAACAGACATTAGACTCTCATTGAAAACTGAGTAAGATATATCAGGTGCTCTTATAAATCTTTTCACTTAACCTCTCTCTTTTTTTTTTTTTTTTTTTTTTGCGCAAGGAAGAAAGAGGAGCAACCGACTTTGACTTAAAAATTAACATTTTAAGCCCCTTAAATACAAACAGGGGGAAAACTGAATACACAAATTTATACTTTATTAACTGCTTTATAAGGCCATAACGTTTAAGAATTCCTAAGTTGAACCATAAAATTAAAAAATTCAGCGAAAAAAAAATCCTCGTAAACGTGCCCCGGTGTACCATACTTATTTTGTTTCATTCAGCATATCCTTAGTCCTTTTGACTTTCTACTGAAATAATATTCGCTATAGACAAAATATCAAGGAAATACATTTATATTTTCTAAAATATCAAAATTAAGTTTTTATGCTTTTCACTCAATAAGTGATCAAATTAGATAGATTTTGAGGCGTAGCGAAGGGGGGGGGGGTAAAAACACCCCTCAGAGCCCTTGATTTTACATTCTTGCCATCCCTAGTGCAATAAAGGCTCGTTTTGAACAGAAAACCCCCTCCAGAAGATAATTCTGGCTGTGCTAGTGACTCTTTTTATAATTAAAAAAAAAAAAAAAAATGAGCATTTAGTCTAACTTTCAATTTTCAAACCAAAAGATTCACGACACAGATTCTTAATTGAACCTCTCTTTCAAATTTATTGATTTTAGAATGTTTTCCATGTTTTGTTGAAACGGTATTACAAATAATTTTCAGTTAAAATGTAAATAAAGAAATAAATGAAACGTGGCAAATCGCAAATTGATAAGTTGTTTCTTATTCAGCATGATATTCATTTTCGAAAAGTTAGCAAAATAAGATATGCTTTTCAAGTGTTTAGTTATTTTTATAAAACCATAACAAAAGAAATATTTTGGAGAATGATGTTTCTTGCGCTCTGCTCCCTAAATATCTACACTGCTTAAACTAAATAGGTGTTTTGTACTCAGTAAAATATGCTGTTATTAATTATAGGAAGCCTTACTATTGGGTTATTAAACAGAAAAAGGCTATCAAAAATTTTTCTTTCCTTCAAGTATTTTACTTCTGCTTAACTTTCTCCCCTCTTTTTCGAAACTTCGCCACACATTCCTTCACTGGGAACAAAACTATGCCAAACGCCTCTGATTGACAGACCCCCAAAAGGGGTGTAGTGCGTTTCATTCATTTTCTCCCTGCGTAGGCGTGTGTGAAAGGATTATCAACTGCGGGAAGTAACTGGAGGGGGAAGGGAAGGACTGGTACAGACGTTGTACCACAGCCGTAGGAAGAGAGCACTTTTTGTCGGTACAGCATATGTACCGCCGTTGGCTAAAGGTTAAAGCCCAAAAAGGGATTTTAATTGGGTATGCATTTCGAACAAAAGGGTATCGAATCTGGATTCCAGAAAATGATAAAATTATAGAGACCATAAATGTCAGATTTAATGAGGGAAAATTTTTCAAAGACGAATTTGAGTCTAAACGCAGTGGAGTCGTGATGGGCACCATAGAATGGTTAAATGTACCAAAATCAGATGAAGATGAAATTCCTGATGAGGAAATCTTAAAAATTCCCGAACTACCACCAGTTCATTCAGAAACGGAAGAATCAGATCGGGGGGAAACTGAATCATCAGATGATGAAAGTGATAAATGTTTAAAATTAGCAAAATGGGAAAGAAAAGTCGTACCAAGACCCGATGGGTCTCGTAACGATATCTATTATTTTGAAAAAGGAAGCAACAAACGATTGAGATCAATTTATGATGTAAAGAAATATTGCAGAAAAAAATAATATTGTTTATCAGCCAGATATATTTTGCTTTAAAGGTAAAAATACTACTGAAGGAGAGATTGATAACTCTGTAAACAGCAACGTAATTAATGAATTTTCTCAAGCATGACTAGGACATCAAATCGTTATTCCTAACACTTACAAACAAGCCCTTAAATCGCGGGAAAAAGACAATTGGATAAGTTCAATGCGGGAAGAATTAAAAGTGATGAAAGATCGCAAAGTGTGGAATCTTGTCGAATTACCGCATGATTCTACTCCAATTGGTTCTCGCTGGGTTTTTACAGTCAAAAGAAATGAAAATGGGGAAATTTTGAGATACAAAAGTCGCCTAGTAGCTTTAGGAAGTTCTCAATTGAAATATGAGAGTTATGATCTTACGTACTCGCCAGTTGTAAATTTCAGCATTATAAGGTTTTTCTTTTCTCTTTTGGTGGTAAAATTAAACTGGGTAAACATCCAATGTGATGTGAAAAATGCTTACCTTTATGCACCTATTTCAGAACCAATTTATATGAAACAACCACCTGGTTTTGTAGAAAAGGGGATGGAAAATTTATATTGTAAACTAAATAAAGCAATTTACGGACTCCACCAAAGTGGACGATTGTGGTTTTACGAAATAGAAGAAAAATTGATTTCAATAGGTTTTTGTAAATTTGAATGGTGTAACTGTGTCTATATTTATAAATCTTTTGTAATTTTACTTTTGTATGTAGATGACATTGTTTTATTTGGAAAGAGTCAAAATGATATACAAACTGTTTTAGATTTGTTACAAAAATACTTTGATCTAAAAATTTTAGGTAAAACTAAAAAATTACTAGGCGTGGAATTTGAGGAGGATTTGAATTGTGTTTCATTAAGTCAAATTGGCTATATTGAAGAAATTTATGAACGTTTTGAGAAATTCAATATCCCTATCTCCTCATTGCCGATAAGTAAAGGTATTATATACACTAAACTAGATTGTCCAAATAACGATCAAGAGGTACAAGATATGTCAAAAATACCGTACAGGAATTTGTTAGGTTGTCTTTCGTTTCTAGCAAACAGAACAAGACCAGACATTAGTTACGCTACAAACATTTTTAGCCAATTCCAAAATAACCCCGGTATAAAGCATTGGGATGGTTTATTAAAATTATTAGGCTATGTTTCTAAAACTAGAAATTACAAACTTAAATTACAATGCAATGAAATTCAAGTTGTAACATATTCTGATGCAGATTTCGCCTCTAACAGAGACGATAGAACTTCACTCGGAGGTCAGATTGTTTTCATTAACAAATCGCCGATTTCATGGCGAACATTTAAACAAAAGTGCATTAGTTTATCAACGATGGAATCAGAGTTTATTGCAATGACAGAGGCCGGCAAAGAACTTCTTTGGTTTGATAGAATCATTGATGAATGTGTTAATAAGGGGGTAATTAATAAGGAGCACAAAATTAAATCTGTGTTAAAAGTTGATAATCAAGCTACAATAGATTTTGTGAGATCACCGATCGAAAATTATAGGACAAAACATATTGATGTAAAGCTTTTTTATATACGCGATTTAATTTATAAAGATATATTTGATGTTGAATTTGTTAGAAGTAAAAATAACATGTCTGATGTATTTACTAAGCCTTTGTCTCGATCTGAACTAATAAAGTTCAATGAAAATGTTTTTGTAATGTAATTGCTTTTGTGATATTTTTAGTAATTTAATTTTTTGAAAATGTAGTAATGTGGGAAAAGTAAACTATTTTAACTATCGGGAACGGGTTAAAGTTATATATATATTTTTTGCGTTTTACAGTTTATATTTGTACTGTTCAAATGTGTTTATACCAAGTATTTGTATACTCGCCAAGGTTTTTCAATTTTTGCAGATTGAATGTGTTTATATGACATTGGACTGATTTTTTTTCGAACTTGTTACTGACTTGGAAAATGGAACAGTTTGAACGGACTGGAATCGGATTGAGTGATATTTTGTTATAAAAGAATTTGCTTGTTGTTGTATTTAACTAATCTACTAATCATGTTTATATTCAAAATCTTTTTGTAAAACTAGAGCTGGTATTGAGATTTTTAGGAAATGAATTATCTTTAAATGTATAAGAAAATAATGTTCATAAGATGGTGAGAGGGGGGGCATTGTTGGCCTAGCGCCCCTTATATAATAATTAACGAATTCATCTCACCACTTATCCCACCATAATATCAGTCACTTGCCTAATCATTGAGAAATTTTCAACGATGTTTTTCTTTCTTCTAATGCGGACGCCTGATGACGTATCTCGCACGTGCAGTCGCCGATCTATGACGTCACGACCTTCACGTAATCGGTGATGCATCGTAACAGATCGGCACGTGCCTGATGCTCATTGGCCAGGTGCTACGCTGGCGTGTATCAGGTGATTTGGCGTCCGCATGCAAATGAGTTAACTTACGATAAAAGGAAATGTTTCGAGTAGAAAGGAGACTTTTTCGGTGTTTTCTCTCTGGCAAGTTGACTTGAGTGTTCGTTTGCTTTTATGCAAAGATGCGGGTTCTTTTTAATAGATATATAATAGATTGATATAGCTCAGCTCTAGTTCGCGTTGTTTCAAATGTTTTTAATTTTATTTAACTAACTTTACTAAATGACCAAATAAATTTGGTTTTTATTTTTAAGTTGTCTTCAACTATTTTATTCATGCATTTCTAGTCATACATTTAATTAGGTTATTGCATTTGGAGATTATTAGTCTTGAGCATTCTCTTGCTCATTACCTACACAAACACACACGCGCATTCATACACACACAGACGCTCGTGATTGCGAAAAACATAATTTGAATTCAAAATACCAAAAATTCAAAAAAAAAAAAAAATTTTTGTTTTGTTTTTTGAGCAATCACAATTGCTTATTGTTCTCACTTGACTGTTTTGATGTCCTATCATTTTATTTTCCCAGCGCCACCCCCCGCACCATCACCGTCGACCGGCTCCTCACGATGCTGCTCCTATAGCGAAAGCCGTCTCCAGGTTGCATCCATGTCCTACACACTCGCGCATACATACACAACCACACACACGCACGCACGCAGACACATATACACACAAACACGTACACACACATACACCTACACACACATACACAAACACATACACACACACAATTACATACAGACACCTACACATGCACACACACACACAAACACATACACACACACACATACAAAAAACTACCCACACATTCATGCCTGCACACAAACACATATGCCTACACACACATATACATACCCTGCCCCCACACACATTCATATACACAACTACCCACACACTTATGCCTTCACACAGACACAAACACACATGCCTACCCACACATACACATACCCCTACACACAACACACTTACCCCCACACACAAACACACACGTCTACATACACACACTCGTGATTGCGAACAACATAATTTGAATTCAAGAGGTCAAAATTCAAATTATTATTATTTATTTATTTATTTATTTTTGAGCAATCACGATTGCTTATTGTTCTCATTTGTTTGTTTTGAATTCCTATGATTTTATTTTCCCACCAGCACCCTCTGCCAGCACCACCATCGCGTCGACCGGCCTCACGATGCTGCTCCTCTTGCGAAAGCCGTCTCCAGGTTGCGTCCATATCCTACACACACACACACACGCATGCACACACATACACACATTTATGCCTGCACAGACACAAACACACACTCCTACACACATACACACTCATGCCTGCACACAGACACAAACACATATGCCTACATACACACACACAAACGAACGCCTACACACACACGCACACACATGCATACATACACACACACGCACACGTGTGCCTAAACAAACACATCCGCGCATCCATACACACACGCTCGTGATTGCGAAAAACATAATTTGAATTCAAGATGCCAAAAATTCAAATTAATATATTTTAATCCTTTTTTTTTGAACTTGAACCTTTTTAATCAAGATTTTTAACTCCACCGGGATCGATGGGGATTTTTGGCATTTCATTTATAATGACACTTAATGTAGTCTGTACCAATTTTCAGCTCGGTGGGAATTTTCACGAACTTTCGCGTTTTCTTCGTCGGACTATTAAGAATTCAGATGGGCATTTAAAGAACTGCGTAAAATCACTTCAACCTGCCAAACAAGATTAGAATTATATCTTTTATGTTAAATCATTATTTCAATGCTTCGCCATATGTTACAGAGCTTGTACTCTTTTTTTTTTTTTTTTTTTTTTTTTGAGCAATCACGATTGTTTATTGCTTTCATTTCACCGTCCTTGATGTTGTGGTTCCTTTTTCAGCTTGGACCAGGGACACCAGCACCACCGGCCTCTGCAGGCGCGGCTCCGAGCACTGCCTCCTGGAATCAGTTTCTCCTGGTCGGGGGCGTCCATGTTCTACACACGCGCGCGCTCATGCACACACACACGCTCATACACACATACACACACGCCTACGTGCATACACACAGATCTATGCACACACACAAGCCTACACATGCACGCACGCGCGCCTACACATACACACACGCCTGCACACACACACGCTCATACACACATACACACACGCCTACGTGCATACACACAGATCTACGCACACACACAAGCCTACACATGCACGCACGCGCGCCTACACATACACACACGCCTGCACACACACACACAACTATACACACGTAACCGCCCAGGAGAAGGGGTAGGCTTGGGGGGCAGGAGCTGTTTCTAAAAACAATAGCCCCCAATGAGTAGGGCCCTGTCGCAACTCGTGATAGCGAAAAACATAATTTGAATTCAAAATTTCAGAATTCAAACGAAATATATTTTTTTTCTCTCTTACTTGTTTTTCTAAAAACTTATGCGTCCATTTATTTTATGAAAAGCGCTATTGGGCCATTCCACGGAAAACGGTCATGTTGTCCTATTCATGACGCCTTATATATTTCAATAAAAAAAACTTTATAATAATAACGAACAATTATTTTTTTCTGCTTTACAAATTTAAAAAATATATGTATGATTTCTTAAACAAAAAATTTCGTCATTACCCTTTAAAATTAAAATATTTTTTAAGGAAATATATGAACCTTCACGTGCGGGACAAAGCGTTGAATGGCCCCATTCTGTTCAAGTTCGGCCTCTTTTCAGTATTTATAGTTATTATTATTGTTGTTGTTTTGTAACTAGAAAACCGCCCGTCAAGGTATGACGGGTGAAAATTGCTTCTACATTTGAACGAAGCCATTGCCTAATTGGTGATAGTTTGATAGTTGAAATTGTAACCTTAACTCCAGTGAATGAACCCTAAACTCCAGTAGGTAGCGTTCATTGTTGACCATTTTTTCGTTTCTTCATTCCCCTGAAATGACGCAGTCTTATCAGTAAAACAAGTAAGTAACCGGATCCAGTTCAGCCTTGTCGCAATCAAGCCTTTCCCTGCATGTTAAACATTACCAAAACATATTATCAAATTATTATGCCGTAAGTCGAGTTTCATTGTTTAAACTCGTGGGTTACTCGATCATTGGCTATTATATATATATATATATGAGGATGTTTTTTTTAATATTTCTTTTTAAAAAATGATACTGGTGGCCGCGCTTTTCGGAAGCTCCTCCCCCCCCCTTTGGTAATGGCCCAGCCCCCCCCTCCATCCTCGGGCTGCAGCCTATGCGTGCAGAAGGGCTGATGAGGCTGTCTTTTGCGAATTTGTGTTATTCCAAACACATAGGTGCAGTATTTATATTTGACACTATAACTAATCAGCCCGAAACTTGACCGGCCCATCGGCGGTATCCACAACTGGTTACTTTAACTATTAATACATACAGGGACACTGACACTCTGAAGGTGTTGTGGTACTGGAGTACCAGCCTCTCTCAATATTTGCGGATGCTGAGCACCCGCAAGAGAGTCACCGACATTGAAGTATGAAGAGCAATAACCAGACTGAAAAGCAGGTACACAGTAGAAAAATGGAAGCAATAATCAACCAAATTGAAGTATTTTTACTTCACGGGGGGTAAAAAAAAAATCATACATCTCCCAAAATGCTACAGTTTGCAAAAGTGTACAGAAAACGTTATTGCCGAATAACAGAAACATGTCTTCTTTGAACTAACAGCACCCTAATAAGATAATAAATATTCTTATCTCAACTTAAAAAAAATGCAGCTTTTTAAAATTCCTGAACCCATGTCATAAGAGGGATGCTTACATGCGTGGAGGAGGGGGAGTTGGGGGTCCTAATTCCTCAGTTTTCATGGTTCGGTGACTACACTTCAATATTTATTGCTCTTGTCTGGATAGGATATATTTGCTACTTTGCTTAAAACATTGTTTTTTTTTTACTTAGTTTTTTGGGCCGTGGTAGCCCGATCGGTAGGGTGTCGGATTCGGGGCCGGAGGGTCCTGAGTTCGAACCTCGATGGTCAAAGATCCACTGTCGTCTTTAAAGGGGACTGGGCGACGTTAAATAGGCTCGTGGTCTCAATGTCCTCCAAGTGAAACGATACCTCTGGGGGTGCTAGCACCAGGTAGCTATTAGCTCTTGGCCTAGTTTCTAAATTCTTATTAACTGTTCGATCCGGTGATGGTGCTGCCATCTATCGGTATAAAAATAATGGAGGCAAGGCACTTAGTATGCAGTCCTCGACATAAATTCAGTTGTAGTCAGTTGTGACTCGGAATTCTTTTTTTTAATTTTTTATTTAACTTAGTTTTTTGTGCCCTGAAGAAGACATCAGGGAGTACTCATTCCCCGAAAACAGTAATGACGCACTGAATGCCATGAAAACCCTTAGAAAATGAGTCTCTCACACGTTCCAATATCCCCTTAAAATTTTCAATGGAGCAGTTTTTGCGCCATGCCGCTTCCTCTTTTTGTTCCTTGCAAAGCAACGACATTACTGGTTTCTTCAATTCTTTTCAATCTATCCTTCTCCCGGAAAGCTTCCAGTATTGCTTTATGTTGCATATTTTTAAGTCTTATGGTAAAAATCACGCATTTTGTGATACACTGGAATTAGAAGCAGGCTCAGATATATACCTTTAACCCCGCCCCCCTCTTTCCGCAACAAAAGCTGTGCTGAATCTCCCGAGAGGCCAGCAATGTATAGGGCAGTAGCAGACGACGTCATCCTGGTGGACAAACAAACTCCAAGTGCTGCTGACAACTAAACGTGCTGTTCGCTCGGCTGTCAAAGCATCTCTTTCGCTTCCATGTTTTTACATCGTAATGCTGCGTGTGATCTAATTTTTATTGAATTAGGCACTGTTCAACTAATTTCTTGGCATTGATGAGCCTTTATTTTAATACTAGATAAGTTGAAGTGACTAATACAACCAGTATTTTGTTAATTTTACGTACAGATTCTTTTTTAGAGTGAGATTAAATTTTTGTTTACTTCACTCACCCATCCACGATGTTTACGTTACGTTTGCGTTGCATCAAAAATTATTTGCATTCTCGACGAGTCAAAGTCACAACTTCGTTTGCCTGTAGTGTGGGTGTTATTTCTGCTTTTTTTTTTTCCATCCCTTCATCATATAACTTTTTTGCCTTGTCATAAATTTTGTCATTACATTTCGTGTTACGTTTAACCACAATACGCAATGTTTAGATTCTAAAAAATTTTTTATAATCACTGAACCGACTTGCTCCGCGTTGTGTTGCTATTCAATTTCATGCTAAACGAACTTCGTTGCACTTTTTCCTCTCAGTAAAACTCATCACATTGAGATTAGATAAGTCAAAGTCACAAAATAAACAATTTTCCACAAATTTTATGAACTCTCTCCCCCTTCTCCCTTTGTTTTTGGGAATTGTTTGTTTGACATTTGTTGCCTTCTATACTATTTCTTTTGCTGTGCAGTGTAGGTGTTATTTTCTGCTGCTATTAAGTGTTTTCATAGTGTTTCTTAAGCAATAAATTTTGATCAGGACTACGGAGCCGGAGTGGGACTGATTTTGGGGTAAAGGAGTCGGAGTCGAAGGCTCTAAATTGCCGGACTCTTTTATTTCCTTTCCAACTCTACAGACCATGCTGCTATTAAGTGTTTTCATAGTGTTTCTTAAGCAATAAATTTTGATCAGGACTACGGAGCCGGAGTGGGACTGATTTTGGGGTAAAGGAGTCGGAGTCGAAGGCTCTAAATTGCCGGACTCTTTTATTTCCTTTCCAACTCTACAGACCATGTTATCAAAAAGTTTCCCCTTGAATTTATGTTTAAATGTTCTTTATTAAAAATTTATTATTCTTGAACGTTTGTATAGTTATGACAATTCCCAAAAGAGGCAAAGGATGTGTGCTTAATACATGTTCTATCGAAAAAGAATGTAATCCCGGGACAGTCTCGCAAATGGTTTCGCCCCTGTAGAGCTTAAAAAATGCGGTTTTTAATAAAAAAATTTAAGCAATCGTTTATAGGGGCTTTGGTCCTGTTTAATGTTCAGGCACTTAATGCTTTCAGTGTAACTCCCCTACTGATATTTTAATGTTACTCAGATACGAGTATTGAGAATAGATGAATAAAATTCCTTAATTGAAATGTTTTATCTATTAATAAATTTAATAGTTTTTTATTATGTTGATCAGAACAGCTTTCCTGTTTAATTACATTGAGTCTTTTTATGTGTTCCCCATTTTTATTTTTTTCATTACGATGGTAATTTTTTTCGTACCCGATTACAAACACTACCGCGAGCTTAATTAGCTTTTTATGATTCTCTACGGATGAGAAGTACCAAAAAAGTTGTATCAGAAACACAAGGAAAATTTTCACTAGCTGGATCATTTGTTCAGAGACAGAGTTAGTCTTTAAAATTCTGCCCTGCAAATGATCTTGTTGGTATGAAAATTTGGAAGAACTATTTACACTTCATAAGGATGCATTGAATTTGACAACAGAAATATGGACTCTTTCCTGCTACCAAATACGGAACAACGTAGTAGTATATTCTAAATATAAAGTTTCTCGCTAAATTAGACCATACGAATATCACATAATGTATTTTTACCACATGGACGGAAATAAAGTCAAACTTAATAGTTCATGGTTCGTGTTAAAATTTTAAGTTCATTTTGCTTTATCTGTGTCAACTCTTTTAACTGGTTTGAAATTTAATTTGATTGAAAATGTGAATTCCATTAATGAATGTGCCACTTATTTTTATTTTGATCCCATGTGCTGACATATAAATCAGAGATAACTGTATTAAGCTTTCAGAATGAATAGAAAATTATGGTTTAGTGAAAACTTGATTTTACACTTTCTGTAGAAACAGTGATGAAAAACGTTCCAAGCGGAAAAACTTAAAATCAGGGCCTTGTTCAAAATCTGAGCACATTGTTTAAAAATCGACTATTATTCAATGAAGTAGGGGGGAAATGTGTAACCTTTTTACTTGTTTTTTGATACAATTTCATTTATAGCACGATTCGTTAACATTTTTTTTACAAATTCACTTCTTGGTTGGCATTTACAATTGTAAATAGCTTTAGAGTTTTTGTACTCAGAATTGCTTAATCATCTGTGGGGACATTCTCGATTATATCTTCTTTGTTTTCGTTATTATCATCAAAGGTGTTCAGTTAATCTTATCTTGAAGGACTTCGTTATTTAATGAGACGACACGTGTCACCAACTGCTGGAAAAATTTCAAGAAGGGTACCAGCAGCTCTAGTCCTCAACTGCCATGAAGGAATATTGGACGGACAGAGGAAATCCTTCTCACAGACAAAGAAAAATTAGACAGTGCAAAAAGGATGCCAGAGCGGCTTCAAACAGCTATAAAACATTTATCTTTAAAAAAAATTCTGTGAGTCTTGTAGCTGAAAAATTATTTTGATCTGTTTGTAGAAAAACAATCATGTGGACTTTCTGAAAAAGGGTAAAGTAAATCCGGAATATTTTAATGTATCAGTACAGTCTTTTTCAGAGACCAGCAGAATGGAGTTCCACTGTATCTGCAATTTAACTGCCCATTGTGGGAGAAAAACTTTTTGATGCTTTATCATTCAAAAGTCATCGAAATCAATTAAATAATTTTGAATGGAAGGCACAAAAAGAACACATTCAAATAAAAACTTTTATTTCCAATTAAATTTCTATTGCTCCTTTTTACATACATACATATTTATACTTACACACAATGCTGTAGTTGTAGTATAATTGATTTGTTTTTTTACTGTAATAAATGCAAATGTGATGTCAATTGGTTTGAAACCACCTTTTCTTTTAATGAGTCCCCTCAAACATTTTTTCTTAATTGCAGCTCTGCTGACGTGTATATGTTATAAGTGAAAATCACCCCTCATATGAAAAATTTATGATTATGTCGAATTTTATGGGTTGTAAGCCCATAGCTATGATAACCTAAAAATTATCAAACAGTTGTTGGGGTAGGTAAAAACAATGAGTTGGCACAGAAACCACCTCTTCTCCTTAGAACAGAGTACCCTACCTTTATAACTTTAACGGGTTTGATGACAGTCCGGCAATTGAGAGAGAGGACTTAACAGAATAAATTAACATCTGCTACTGGGCCTCTGCCCTTTGCATTTTTATCTATAAACTTTCTTTGTTATAAACCCCTCCCCCCGCCCCACTGAAATAAAATCCTGGCTACGGCCTTGCAATAATCTACCCCACCTTTATATGTCTGGCCTAGGCCCGGATCTATAATTCCTTCCCTCCCATAATCACTATCGAATAATTGTCTTTAGTCGTAACATCATTGTTTTGTGAAATCCTTAGGTTTTTTTTTTTTTTAATGAAAAAAGGAGGAAAAATTTTGTTTTTAAATTCGATCGATCCTTGCATTACATAAGTAAAAGAAATGCAGTGAAATCCCATTACAACGAACTCCAAGGGACTGATAAAATATTTCATTGTAACGGAATCGTCTAAAAACTTACTTTATTTTTATAAAAGTGTCAATTTTACAAACCTACACCCTAATATACGTAAATATGCAACTTTTACAGTTGCAAAAAACTAAAATATAATTAATACATTAATTATTCTGAAAAAAAAAATATTGAACACTGAACTTTTATTCACTGGTCGTCATCACAAAAAGTGTTGCTATTTTCTTTTATGCGAGACATTTGGTCCCAGTAGACATTATAAAAGATTCTAATTGGTAATCGTTATTATACTGACCACAAGAACCCTTTCCGAATTCGCAAGGTGCCTTGCGTTTTTGGTGTGCAGAAATCGACAGCGCTTGGATAGACACTAGCTTTTGTTATCACACATAAACCCATGTTTCAGTATGAGTGCATTTCCACCTTGAATGGCTCTGTTTTGAAAGTACAAATGGAGTTTTCACATAGTGACTTGTGAAAGTTGTTTTTTAGTTTCTGAAAACAGCATTAAGTACAAAATATTCGAACTGACGTTGAAAAAAATATTTCGTGGAACAAATTTTTGAAAAAAATTTCTTCGTTAAAATGAGATGTTTTATACATCTTAATACGTTTTAAAAATGGGACCGCACATTTTGTTCGTTGTATTTTTTGTTCGAAAATTTCATTGTAATGGGATTTCACTGTACATGGAATTCTACGCACTCCAATTAGTTTTTTTTTTTTTTTTTTTTTTTTTTTTTTTTTTTTTTTTTTTGTGCTATGTAAGAAAACTACGTGTAAGAAATAGACATTTTCCATTTTTGAAGTTTGTTCCTCATTTCAGAGAGGGTTCTAACTCCCTGGATCTACCTTTGGTTGTGCCATTGCTTGTGGTGAATATGTTGCATTATAATCTGTGCAATACGTATTTTTCAGATTTTTAACTATTATTTGTGGTAATTTGGCTGCTTCATGTTATCATACATAAAAATACGGTAAGCACATTACATATGGGCAATTCCATGGTGTCGGACGTAAAAAATTAAGGAAAATTTCTCAGTTTTAATTCCATTTACCAAATATAAACTGTTCTAAAATGGTCAAATTTATTTACAAGATACTTACTACATCCCACTGAATAAAAAATCATGTTAGTTTTTCAAAATAGATCCCTAAAGTATAAACGTATTTTTGCAACATCACCAGCAACACTCTGTATCTTTAAATGGTTATTCATCTCAATTCATAATATTAGCATGTATTTTTTGGAAAAAACAGAATTTCTTCGAGAGTCTACAAATATGGTTTGAAAATACTCAAGATGCTGACCTTGGTTTAACCTGCTGTAACTTATTTATAACTGAAGTGATCAAATTTTAGACAGGCGTTTCAAAATATACAACTTTACCTTTAAAATGACACCTCATTTGTTTACATATTTTAATTTTGAAAATTTGATCATCTGGTTGACCTTATCATGGAATTGCCCATATTATTTACTTGTGTGTAATATTTATATATTGTAATACTGTAGACAATAATTTGGTTAACCTTTTAGTTCCATAAAGTGACCACTTGACCAAAAATTAAAAACCTTGATTCTCCCTCTCCCCCACCGTTTTCTTCAACTATTTGGATATCGCATTTAAAAAAATAGAGTTTTGCACAATGCATTTGTTTTAGATATTAAATTCAACGTCTTTTTAACGATTCCGTACCTAAGAATTAATTTGCAGGAAAAAAATTAAATTTCAGTTTTTGAGGTGAAATATCCTCTATATTATTATGCTTCAATTTTGAAACATAGTCAGTACCTTGTTATGTTTTGATATTCATAAAAATTTGATTAATTATTCATCAGTTAAAGATTAGAGAGAAATTTAGAATGGTGTTAACTTCAGTATCAGAATACAGTAAAGCACCTGTTATGTTTTGACAGTCATAAAAGTTTGATTAATTATTCATCAGTTAAAGATTAGAGAGAAATTTAGAGTGGCGTTAACTTCAGTATTAGAATACAGTAAAGCACGGTTTATACCTTTTTGAAGGGACTGTGAAAAAAGCAAACAAATGAAAAAAAATGTATTATAAGTCTAGGTTAATGTGTATTAGACTCTGCAGGGACCAATTTAAAAAACGTATAATTGATAAGAACATATAAAAAAGATAAGTATAAATGGTGCACTGTATTTTATTTTCCGGAAACGCATTAGCATTTCAGGTGAGCTACTGAACTCGAGAGAACTTCGAGCTATGAACCAAAACATACACCTAAATTTAACTGTATTTTTTCCTCGCTATATTTGTCGACAAAACCTCACTACAGGTGTTAACTAGATTTTCCTGAACGTCATAGCATAAAGGTGCCCAAAAGACACTTGCACAAGGGCACCGATCAGGCTTGGCACGAACCCCCCTACCCGCCTTGTTAAAACCAAGTATTTAAGAGATCAAAAACGAATTTTCTACAATAACTACAAAAAATAATCCCGCTCAAAATGGAATCACATATTGCTTTACGAATTGTAATTAATTTACCACAATAAATAACAGTTTATTTAGGACTGTTGTAAAGATTCAAAAAACAAGCCTGTCGTTTTGAATTTTTCGGGGAGGGGGCAAAGGGCTATATTTAATGCAAGTTTTTATTGGAAAACAACAAAACCTGCACTCTTTTATGAGAAAAACATTAATTTTTCAAAGCTGGCCATTGAAAAATTAATGTTTTTACATATAAAAGGGTTTTGCATTGCTTGCTCCTCCCTGGAAAACTCGAAATGACAAGCCTGAGGGGGGGGGGGCAGTTGACCCTTAAATGACAGGTCTGTCTAAAAACTTCCATGACTGAAAACTTACTACGCAAATTAGCAGATATACTCCACAATTCATGTTATAAATCTGAGTTGTACGAGAAGGATAACTTTTATCAATATTCAGAGGATTGAAAAGTTGGCAAAGGAAGTTTTTCTCAATATTTCAAAATCAGAATAATCATTTATCTTTGCAGATAATGTACATACTCCATATCCAGCATGTATTCTAAACAGTAAAAACACTAATTATTTTATTTATGCTTTCTACTACTTTTATGTCAAGGCATGTTTAGTTTTTGAGAGCCAAAAATTTCTTACATTCTTCCATTTATTTAAAATGTTCACCAATAATTCAGTTTTATTAGCAAGTGTGAAAACTGAATCTGTCTCTGGTGTGTTGTCTTTTTTTGCTCATGAAGTTCTAACAATTCAACATGTAATCTGCTCTTGAAGAACTGCACTAAAAATTTTGTATTTCTTAGGAGACCAAGTTTAGCATAAATTCTGGGATCAATTTCATAGAAAATATGATATTCGAAACAAAAATCAATCCTTTAGAAAATGAATCGAATTTTATATTTATATAATTAAACGCGCACAAAACAAGGTTATTGCAAAAATATTTGGACAGACGCCGGTATGCTAAACATGATTTTTACTTATCGTTTCAGTCACCGTACATATATCGCCGAAATTTTACATATAAAAAATCCGAAATACATCCACAAGAGAAAAGGTAATAAGCTTTTAAACTTCAGTACGCTTTAAATTCTTCTAATGCATTGGCACTGAAGCCATAAATCGAATAATTCAGGATTCAAGTCCGTCAAGTCAGATGGCTTTGCTGAAAGCTCATTTTTACTCAATAAATATTGGTCCTTATTGTTGATTTTCTTGATTTTTTCAGTTTTTCATCGTTATTATGGCTTTGACAATATTCAGAATGCATTTTATGCAAAGAAAAAGCATAAAAGAATAACATCGCACTCGCAATAACATGCAGCTAATACGGCGAACTGGAGGTTGCTTGTCCACCAGGAACGGTTGCCAGGTTCCGTTGCTATGCAAAAAGCAGCTGACTGCTACTGCCCTACTACTGCTACTGAGTGCTACTGAGTGCGATGTTATTCTTTTATGCTTTTTCTTTGCTTAAAATGCATTCTGAATATTGTCAAAGCCATAGTAATGAAGAAAAACGATGAAAAACTGAAAAAATCAAGATAATCAACAATAAGGACCAATATTTGAGTAAAAATGAGCTTTCAACAAAGCCATCTGACTTGACGGACTTGAATCCTGAATTATTCGATTTATGGCTTCAGTGCCAATGCATTAGAAGAATTTAAAGCGTACTGAAGTTTAAAAGCTTATTACCTTTTCTCTTGTGGATGTATTTCGGATTTTTTATGTGTAAAATTTCGGCGATATATGTGCGGTGAAAATCATGTTTAGCATACCGGCGTCTGTCCAAATATTTTTGCAATGACCTTGTTTTGTGCGCGTTTAATTATATAAATATAAAATTCGATTCATTTTCTAAAGGATTGATTTTTGTTTCGAATATCATATTTTCTATGAAATTGATCCCAGAATTAATGCTAAACTTGGTCTCCTAAGAAATACAAAATTTTTAGTGCAGTTTTTCAAGAGCAGATTAATTGTTGAATTGTTAGAACTTCATGAGCAAAAAAAGACAACACACCAGACACAGATTCAGTTTTCACACTTGCTAATAAAACTGAATTATTGGTGAACATTTTAAATAAATGGAAGAATAGAAGAAATTTTTGGCTCTCAAAAACTAAACATGCCTTGACATAAAAGTAGTAGAAAGCATAAATAATAAAATAATTAGTGTTTTTACTGTTTAGAATACATACTGGATATTGAGTATGTGTATTATCTGCAAAGATAAATGATTATTCTGATTTTGAAATATTTAGAAAAACTTCCTTTGCCAACTTTTTAATCTTCTTAATATTGATAAAAGTTATCCTTCTCGTACAACTCAGATTTATAACATAAATTGTGGAGTATATCCGCTAATTTGCATAGTAAGTTTTCAGTCATGGAAGTTTTTAGACAGACCTGTCATTTAAGGGTCAACTGCCCCCCCCCCCCCCTCAGGCTTGTCATTTCGAGTTTTCCACGGAGGAGCAAGCAATGCAAAACCCTTTTACATGTAAAAACATTAATTTTTCAATGGCCAGCTTTGAAAAATTAATGTTTTTTTCATAAAAGAGTGCAGGTTTTGTTATTTTCCAATAAAAACTTGCATTAAATATAGCCCTTTGCCCCCTCCCCAAAAAATTCAAAACGACAGGCTTGTTTTTTGAATCTTTACAACAGTCCTAAATAAACCGTTATTTATTCTGGTAAATTAATTCCAATTCGTAAAGCAATATGTGATTCCATTTTGAGCAGGATTCTTTTTTGTAGTTATTGTAGAAAATTCATTTTTGATCTCTTAAATACTTGGTTTTAACAAGGCGGGTAGGTTTGTGCCAAGCCTGATTGGTGCCCTTGTGCAAATGTCTTTTAGGCACCTTTATGCTATGACGTTCAGGAAAATCTAGTTAACACCTGTAGTGAGGTTTTGTCGACAAATATAGAGAGGAAAAAATACGGTTAAATTTAATTGTATGTTTTGGTTCATAGCTCGAAGTTCTCTCGGGTTCAGTAGCTCACCTGAAATGCTAATGCGTTTTCGGAAAATAAAATACAGTGCACCATTTATACTTATCTTTTTTATATGTTCTTATCAATTATAGGTTTTTTAAATTGGTCCCTGCAGAGTCTAATACACATTAACCTATACTTATAATACATATTTTTCATTTGTTTGCTTTTTTCATACAGTCCCTTCAAAAACGTATAAACGTGCTTTGCTGTATTCTAATACTGAAGTTAACGCCACTCTAAATTTCTCTCTAATCTTTAACTGATGAATAATTAATCAAATTTTTATGAATATCAAAACATAACAGGGTACTGACTATATTTCAAAATTGAAGCATAATAACATAGAGGATATTTCACCTCAAAAACTGAAATTTAATTTTTTTCCTGCGAAATAATTCTTAGGTACGGAATTGTTAAAAAGGCGTTGAATTTAATATCTAAAACAAATGCATTGTGCAAAGCTCTATTTTTTTAAATGCGATATCCAAATAGTTGAAGAAAATGGTGGTGGAGAGGGAGAATCGAGGTTTTTAATTTTTGGTCAAGTGGTCACTTGATGGAACTAAAAGGTTAACCAAATTATTGTCTACAGTATTACAATATATATAAATATTACACACAAGTAAATAATATGTAATGTGCTTATTTTTATGTATGATAACATGAAGCAGCCAAATTACCACAAATGATAGTTAAAAATCTGAAAAATACGTATTGCACAGATTATAATCCAACATATTTACCACAAACAATGGCACAGCCAAAGGTAGATCCAGGGAGTTAGAACCCTCTCCGAAATGAGAAAGAAACTTCAAAAATGGAAAAGGTCCATTTTTTACACGTAGTTTTCTTACACAGCACAAAAAAAAAAAACTAATTCGAGTGTGTAGAATTCCATACACAGTGAAATCCCATTACAACGAAACTTTCATTACAACGAACAAAATGTGCGGTCCCATTTTAAAACGTATTAAGATGATGTATAAAACATCTCATTTTAACAAAGACATTTTTTTCAAAAATTTGTTCCACGAAATATTTTTTTCAACGTCAGTTCGAATATTTTGTACTTATGCTGTTTTCAGAAACTAAAAAACAACTTTCACAAGTCGCTATGTGAAAACTCCATTTGTACTTTCAAAACAGAGCCATTCAAGGTGGAAATGCACTCATACTGAAACATGGGTTTATGTGTGACAACAAAAGCTAGTGTCTATCCAAGCGCTGTCGATTTCTGCACACCAAACACAAGGCACCTTGCGAATTCGGAAAGGGTTCTTGTGGTCAGTATAATAACGGTTATCAATTAGAATCTTTTATAATGTCTACTGGGACCAAATGTCTCGCATAAAAGAAAATAGCAACACTTTTTGTGATGACGACCAGTGAATAAAAGTTCAGTGTTCAATATTTTAATTTTTTTTTCAGAATAATTAATGTGTTAATTATATTTTAGATTTTTTGTAACTGTAAAAGTTGCATATTTATGTATATTAGGGTGTAGGTTTGTAAAACTGACACTTTTATAAAAATAAAGTAAGTTTTTAGACGATTCCGTTACAATGAAATATTTTATCAGTCCCTTGGAGTTCGTTGTAATGGGATTTCACTGCATTTCTTTTACTTATGTAATGCAAGGATCGATCGAATTTAAAAACAAACTTGTTCCTCCTTTTTTCATTAAAAAAAAACCTAAGGATTTCACAAAACAATGATGTTACGACTAAAGACAATTCGATAGCGATTATGGGAGGGAAGGAACTATAGATACGGGCCTAGGCCGGACATATAAAGGTGGGGTAGATTATTGCAAGGCCGTAGCTAGGATTTTATTTCGGGGGGGGGGGGGTTAGGGATTTATAACGAAGAAAGTTTATAGATAAAAATGCAATGGGCAGAGGCCCGGTAGCAGATGTTAATTTATTCTGTTAAGTCCTCTCTCTCAATTGCCAGACTGTCATCAAACCCGTTAGAATTATAAAGGTAGGGTACTCTGTTTTAAGGAGAAGAGGTGGTTTCTGTGCCAACTCATTCTTTTTACCTACCCCAACAACTGTTTGATAATTTTTAGGTTATCATAGCTATGGGCTTAGAACCCATAAAATTTGACATAATCATGAATTTTTCATATGAGGGCTGATTTTCACTTATAACATATACATGTCAGCAGTGCTGCAATTAAGAAAAAATGTTTGAGGGGACTCATTAAAAGAAAAGGTGGTTTCAAACCAATTGACATCACATTTGCATTTATTACAGTAAAAAAAAAAAAACAATTATACTACAACTACAGCATTGTGTGTAAGTATAAATATGTATGTATGTAAAAAGGAGCAATAGAAATTTTATTGGAAATAAAACTTTTTATTTGAATGTGTTATTTTTGTGCCTTCCATTCAAAATTAAATTGATTTCGATGATTTTTGAATGATAAAGCATTAAAAAGTTTTTCTCCCACAATGAGCAGTTTAATTGCAGATACAGTGGAACTCCATTCTGATGGTCTCTGAAAAATACTGATACGATAAATATTCCGGATTTACTTTACCCTTTTTCAGAAAGTCCACATGATTGTTTTTCTACAAACAGATCAAAATAATTTTCCAGCTACAAGACTCACAGAATTTTTTTTAAAGATAAATGTTTTATAGCTGTTTGAAGCCGCTCTGGCATCCTTTTTGCACTGTCTAATTTTTCTTTGTCTGTGAGAAGGATTTCCTCTGACCGTCCAATATTCCTTCATGGCAGTTGAGGACTAGAGCTGCCGGTACCCTTCTTGAAATTATTCCAGCAGTTGGTGACACGTGACGTCTCATTAAATAACGAATTCCTTCAAGATCAGATTAACTGAACGCCTTTGATGATAATAACGAAAACAAAGAAGATATAATCGAGAATGTCCCTACAAGATGATTAAGCAATTTTAAGTACAAAAACTCTAAAGCTATTTACATTCGTAAATGCCAACCAAGAAGTGAATTTGTAAAAAAATGTTAACGAATCGTGCTATAAATGAAATTGTATCAAAAAACAAGTAAAAAGATTACACATTTCCCCCCTACTTCATTGGATAAGAGTCGATTTTTAAAGAATGTGTTCAGATTTTGAACAAGGCCCTGATTTTAAGTATTCCACCTTGGAACGTTTTTCATCACTGGTTCTACAGAAAGCGTAAAATTAAGTTTTCACTAAACCATAATTTTCTATTCATTCTGAAAACTTAATACAGTTATCTCTGACTTATATATCAGCACCTGGGATCAAAATAAAAATAAGTGGCACATTCATTAATGGAATTCACATTTTAGATCAAATTAAATTTCAAACCAGTTAAAAAAGTTGACACAGATAAAGGAAAATGAACTTAAAATTTTAACACAAACCATGAACTATTACCTAAGTTTGAATTTATTTCTGTCCATGTGGTAAAAATACATTATGTGGTAATCATATGGTCTAATTTAGTGAGAAACTTTATATTTAGAATATACTACTATGTTACTCCGTCCTTGGTTGCAGAAAAGAGTTCATATTTCTGTTGTCAAATTCAATGCATCCTTATGAAGTGCAAATAGTTCTTCCAAATTTTCATACCAACAAGATCATTCGCAGGGCAGAATTTTAAAGACTAACTCTGTCTCTGAACAAATGATCCAGCTAGTGAAAATATTCCTTGTGTTTCTGATACAATTTTTTGGCACTTCTCATCCGTAGAGAATCATAAACAGCTTATTAAGCTCGCGGTAGTGTTTGCAATCGGGTAGTAAAAAAATTACCATCGTAATGAAAAAAATAAAAACTGGGAACACATAAAAAGACTCACATCAATGTAATTAAACAGGAAAGCTGTTCTGATCAACATAATAAACTATTAAATTTATAAATAGATAAAACATTTCAGTTAAGGAATTTTATTCATCTATTTTCAGTACTTATATCTGAGTAACATTAAAATATCAGTAGGGAAGTTACACTGAAAGTATTAAGTGCCTGAACATTAAACAGGACTAAAGCCCCCTATAAACGATCGCTTAAATTTTTATATTAAAAGCCGCATTTTTTAAGCGCTACAGGGGCGAAACTTTCGCGAGACTGTCCCCGGATTACATTCTTTTTCGATAGAACATGTATTAAGCATATATCCTTTGCCTCTTTTGGGAATTGCCATAACTATACAAACGTTCAAGAATAATAAATTTTTAATAAAGAACATTTAAGCATAAATCCAAGGGGAAATTTTTGACAACATGGTCTGTAGAGTTGGAGGGGAAATGAAAGAGTCCGGCAATTTAGAACCTTCGACTCCGACTCCTTTACCCCAAAATCAGTCCCACTCCGGCTCCGTAGTCTGATCAAAATTTATTGCTTAAGAAACACTGAAAAACTTAATAGCAGCAGAAAATAACACCTACACTGCACAGCAAAAGAAATAGTATAGAAGGCAACAAATGTCAAACAAACAATTCCCAAAAACAAAGGGAGGAAGGGGAGAGAGTTCATAAAATTTGTGGCAAACTGTTTATTTTGTGACTTTGACTTATCTAATCTCAATGTGATGAGTTTTACTGAGAGGAAAAAGTGCAACGAAGTTCGTTTAGCATGAAATTGAATAGCAACACAACGCGGAGCAAGTCGGTTCAGTGATTATAAAAAAAATTTTTAGAATCTAAACATTGCGTATTGTGGTTAAACGTAACACGAAATGTAATGACAAAATTTATGACAAGGCAAAAAAGTTATATGATGAAGGGATGGAAAAAAAAAAGCAGAAATAACACCCACACTACAGGCAAACGAAGTTGTGACTTTGACTTGTCGAGAATGTAAATAATTTTTGATGCAACGCAAACGTAACAACAATAATAGCAACATAGCGTAAACATCGTGGATGGGTGAGTAAAGTAAACAAAAATTTAATCTCACTCTAAAAAAGAATCTGTACATAAAGTTAACAAAATACTGGTTGTATTAGTCACTTCAACTTATCTAGTATTAAAATAAATGCTCATCAATGCCAAGAAATTAGTTGAACAGTGCCTAATTCAACAAAAGTTAGATCACACGCAGCATTACGATGTAAAAACATGGAAGCGAAAGAGATGCTTTGACAGCCGAGTGAACAGCACGTTTAGTTGTCAGCAGCACTTGGAGTTTGTTTGTCCACCAGGATGACGTCGTCTGCTACTGCCCTATATTTGTAACGTTAATATGTTTTGGTGCTGTCTTTTTCATACTTTTCTTCAATTTGTTGGGCCCCGTAAGAGCGTACATCGAAGAGGAAAGACCAAGAGCGTGAATCTCTCTCTGTGTTATCGCGCCATTGCGTCAACTGTAATGTAACAGTAACGCGTTCAAATTCTGTTCTTTCTTACTGCACTTCAAGTTTACTGTTTGCAAAACTGCGAACTCAAGAAGTGTATTGATTGGTTTTTTATTGAAGGTAATATGATACTGTGTTTGTATTCAAGTTTTAAGTTTTTAAAAAATGTTATTTGTCATATTTATGGATTGAGCACCATAAGAACTTTGCTATCGTTAGAAAAATCGCAAATCTGTTATAGACGATTTTTTCTCAGTATGATTAAAATTGTGTTTTGTAGTTGTAAGCTATATTTCATGGGAAAGTAAACATGCAAAATTTTTTATGTCCGTCTTTCCCTATAAATTACTAAAGACGGCATAAGTAGTTTGGCCTAGTTTTTTGTTTAGATCCTACCGTGCTTATGAAGCCAATTTTCATAACAGTGTTAAATCTTGTTAAGAATTCGTTTTGTTGAAAAGTGCTGGTGACCCTTTACAGTAAATAAATAACTTTCTGCAAACACAAAATCCTAATTTAAAAACTTTGTGCTTAATATTTTGCCAAACTGAATACTTTGAGTGTATGCTATCACTTAGCAGTGATGCTAATACTGTTTTTGCTTATCCTTGCAGATTCATTAAATTTTGGATTTTAGTGTAATTTTAACAGGAAAAAAAAGTAATGGTTAAGAGTTTGTTGCATGAAGATGTACAAAAACAAAGCTGTAAGATTCAAAATTTTAGAAAGAAAATACATTGAAATATAAAATTGAAAGTTTTTCTCCTTTTCAAAATTTAATCTTTTCCACACATGAAGCTGGCAGGGAAATCTCCTACTCATTTAAAAATCTTAATTCCAGCTCCTGCCCAGTAAGCAAAATATCTTGCCACAGTATTGCATAAAGGTTGACATGCAAGAAAAATCATCTTGCATTAATACTGCCTCAATGTTGTTATGTTACTCCCTTTATGCTGTCAGCAGGCTGCCACAATATTGACTGACAAGGTGTATGCAGCATAATATCAGGAAAATATCAAGGTAGGCTGCTTTTGTAACATTGCATACGTATTGATATGACAGGATAATATCAAGATGTTGTCATGACAGCATGAAATCAAGGTCTAGGCAAGATGGTCTTGCTTTTGTAATCTTGCATACGTATTGATATGACAGGATAATATCAAGATGTTGTCATGACAGCATGAAATTAAGGTCTAGGCAAGATGATCTTGCTTTTGTAATATTGCATACGTATTGGTATGACAGGAAAATATCAGGATACATTGACATGACAGTATGAAATCAGCACGTTTGCAAGGTGTTTTATCCATTTATTTATTTGTATTATTTTCACTTCAAACTCGAGAATTAAATTTCATTCTTTAATTATTTCTGTTATTCTTCAAGATAGTTTTCTAGTCTGAGAATATTTTCCTAAAGCTGACATCTGATCGGAAATTCATATAAAGATATTAATAGTACTCGCAATTTAATTTAAAAAAATGAAAGTTTCTTCGTTTTGCGTAATACTTGACTTATTTTTTAAATTCTTGCTTCTAATTGTATTATAAAGACATAAAATGCCTATTTAGAAATAATTGCGGAAGTTTTTATAGCACATTTAAGAGTAAAGGTAGCAAAATAATAAATAAATACAATTAAGTACATTTTCAAATGGATGTCAGCATTGAAAATATCCCATGGACAAAACATATGAATTTATCTCAAAGAATAACATAAATAACCATTGAATAAAATTAATCTTACTTGTGAGATTGAAGTGATAATACGAAATTCTGGACTTCATGTCCTTTGTTATTTTCGGCCATTTCTAACATTGATCGCATATCGTCTGCGATATGACTTGTTTAGTACTATATTAATAAACAAATGCAAATATCAATTATTCATAAGTTATTCCTAAAACAATACTATTCCACACTAATAACTAAGCAACCAACTTAACGAAGCCTAAAAAATGCAAAGCCACGTGCAACTCCTCTGAACCGACTGAATCAATGTGCCAGCAATGCGAGGGACGCTGGGTAGAAAGAACTGTGCGCATGCGCAAGTATCAACGAAGGTCCACCTGCTCTATTGTGTACTAATTACCTTGACGGCGACAGCATGAAATCAATATCATCTTGACGGCATCAACATGTATGCAATGTTGTTATTTTAAGGTAATATCAATATTGATATTTTAAGATGAATGCAATGTTGCATACGTGTTGTTATAGTAATATTGCTTTTTAATCTTTATGCAAGCTTTATGCAGTATGAAACACGTCAATATTGACGCCGTCAGTATAATATCAAGATCTGTCAAGGTTGATGCAAGAAATTTTGCTAGTAGGGTGGGCAATTCCATGATAAGGTCAACCAGAAGATCAAATTTTCAAAATTAAAATATGTAAACAAATGAGGTGTTATTTTAAAGGTAAAGAGTTGTATATTTTGAAATGCCTGTCTAAAATTTGATCACTTCAGTTATAAATAAGTTACAGCAGGTTAAACCAAAGTCAACATCTGTGAGCATTTTCAAACCATATTTGGAGACTCTCGAAGAAATTCTGTTTTTTCCAAAAAATACATGCTAATATTATGAATTGAGATGAATAACCATTTAAAGATACAGAGTGTTGCTGGTGATGTTGCAAAAATGCGTCAAAATATAATTCATTTTGATTTGTAAAAGAATTCCTCTGGGGTACATTAAGTGTTTTACGTCCGACACCAAAATGGGCATTTAATTATGCTGAGCCAATAATTTTAAAGCTACATACATGTATTTTTGGGTACAAAGTAAGAATTTCAATCTCTTTGATGTAACCTGTTTTCATTTTGTAACAAGTGAATATTTTTTACTAAAATCTAGGTGTCGGACGTAAAAAATTTACTTCCGACACCATTTACGTCCGACACTGTTACATTCCTTTAAATAACATATGTTTTCAACTGTGTTTCTCCATTTTTTGCCTTTAATTTCAAAGATAAAGTGGAACATGCATAAAAAAAACTTAGTGAATTTATTGTATATACATTTAGGGTTGATAGGGGTAAGTAGGACCCCTTTTGAGAAAAGGTGTGTTGAATGAACATAATACAGTTGATTAAGATCAATTTTGACAAATTTGCCAAAACTATAAGTGAAAAAAGAAATTAGAAACACTAAATGACTGCGTCTATGTAAAGTTGGCTAAGGAAGAACCATTATCAACATTCAACAATATAAATCTTAATGGTTTTCTTTCATGTAAGTTTCATAAATAACTAATCACCAGATTTTGTAGCTGAACTATCAATTCCTACTAAATCATCATGGTTGTCTTGTATTTCAGTAATACAAATATTTCATCAAAGTTGCTTTTGATTTTCAAATCCTCACTATTAGGGGGGGGGGGCTACTTACCCCATAGTGTGGGGACGTCTCATAGCAAAATTGTACGGGGTTACCCTCCTCAAACAGTTTTTAATAATATTTTACTCAAAAATTCTGACTGCAGTATGCACTTTAAGTTAAACTGTACATGAATGTTTAATGATCATAAAAAAATAAATGCTAACCGGGAAACACTTCTTTGAAAAATGCTGCTTAAACTCGCCAAAAAATATTGTTCAGATTTTTTTTTTTTTTGACTAAGTTCTTTGACCTAGAAAAAAATTCCACTTAACCCAAATATATGCAAAACTAATCACTATGATGAACTATGACATGATCAATGTAAAAAAGTATAAAAACCATATGGATATTTCAGTTTTTGGGGGGTGACCCATTTACCCCAGTGTCCCACTTCCCCCAATCAACCCTACTTTTGAATTCACTTGGTAAATTTTGTTTCAGTATATGTAACACCTATAATTTACATATTTATAACTGTAATCATTGTTATGTATTTACATTTAAGAGCAATAGTTTACATCCAGTATGAACAATTGACATCCGACATCGAAAGTTTACGTCCGACACCAAGCTAAAAATATTTTTTCAAATAATTTTATTCCTTATAATGTCATTTGAAAACTGTAATATATGCTTCAATCATAAGTGTACTTTAGAATTAAGCTGTTTTTAATTTTAAAATGTAAGCCAATTCACAGACTTTTAATAATTTTTAAGTGAACCATCAATTTTACTATTTGTGTGTTTACGTCCGACACCAATCTTTAAATTTTTTTAATTTATACTTTAGGGATCTATTTTGAAAAACTAACATGATTATTTATTCAGTGGGATGTAGTAAGTATCTTGTAAATAATTTTGATCATTTTGGAACAGTTTATATGTGAGATAAATAAATACCTTTGACGATCTTAGTGCAGTTCCATATTTTTCCAACAATTGGCTCCCATATCTTTAATACTGTCCTTTCCCCATCCCCCCCCCCTTTTTTCCCATTCATTTTTATCTATTTTCCTTTGTTTATTTTTACCTTTTTGTCTTGATTGACACCCCCCCCCCCCAAATTTTCTTCTATTTATCTTTATTTTACCTTTTTTCGAATATTTTTTGGTTTCTGTTTATTTTATTTCATGCTTTTCCATTCAGCTTTTCCTTTCTTGCGGTTCACGGTTACTGACAATTTCTTTTCTTTTTGTTTAAGCTTCGGCTTAATCTTTGACCAATTGAATTCTTTCTTTCTGGGTTCGTACCTAAGAGAAAGCTCTTGGCCTTTGCTTGCATTCCTATTGGTTCCTGATCGGTTTATAACTTTGTCATTGGTGTTTAGCTAATCCGCTGTTTTTATCTTTTAAGCTGCATGCTTATCTGCTCTCGGCTTTTGTCGGATGTCTTTTCATCCATAAGCTCATTATTTTTTGCATTGAAAAAGGCGTTCCCTGTAACGCCGAAACACGTGTCTGCTGTAATTTGCAAATTTGTGCTACTTCTAACGTTGTTTTGTCTTAGTTTATATGTGGTAAATGGAATTTAAACTGAGAAATTTTTCTTCATTTTTTACGTCCAACACCATGGAATAACCCTCCTGCACTTAAATCTATCAACAATATAATTCTTATAATTCCTCATTCTTGCAAATATAATACTCGTTTTTAAGTTTATCATATGTGATTTTTTGGAGATTTTCTGTTAAACTCGGAAAGATTTCTTTTTTTTTTTTTTACAGAATCTGTAACTTAAATTTTCTTCTGCACTAATTGAGTTCTAAAAATAAAAGAAGGTTTGGAAGAGATGGTAACAGATACTAAAGAGTAAGTAGTTTTCTTTTCTTTTAAGTGTTCAGGACTAAATTCATTTCTGGAATGGAAGGTGCTGAAATTCCTAACACTTTTTCAATGCTATCTTCCAAGTGCGTAATTCTTTGCTTTTAGAGAAAATGAATCTGCAACAACTGTGTTGAAGTTTGTCCAGTAGCTTGGTGGAAAATAATTAATCAGGAATTTAAACATCAAAACTGCATTCTTACTCCGATATTGCATTTAAAATTTCAGAATCTATGTTTTTCATAATGGGTGGCTCATAATATTCAATATCTTGCCAGTTAACAAAGTTTGTGTCGCCATTTGCATCAATGTTGAGAGCCGGAATAACAAATTTTCTCCTAGACTGTAAGGATTTTGTTAGTTCTCTTCCTTCCATGATTCTTCTTAGGGCCAGTTGCTGTACGTAGAATCTTTCATCCCCCATCATTGCCAGTAAAATATTTTCTTGATGTGCGAAGAAGCTGTTCCTTTATATGACAGGATCGATAACATTTTTCAAAACCTCTCTTAAGTATCTTGATCGATTAATAGTATCCCAAAGCTCACTTGTAGCGAGAAACTCATATAATACCTCAGTTTACATCAAAATGACCATGTGCTGTTTACTAAAATTTGTGATTCTCAGTCTTAGAAATTACTTGCCGAATAATTTTTTTCGGTAATGAGCCAAATGTTCGATATTCTATTTTTCTTGCACTCATAAAAACATCAATCTGGCATGAAATGGTGTAAATGGACGTTACTCTGACAATTTCAAAAGCATAAATATAATGATTTTCAACAGTTAGATATCCGCAGATATCCCCTAGAGCTTGACTTGGAAACCTGTAGCTTGTGAACTGGATATGGATCATTTAAACTTTGAACTGGGCTTGGGACTCTTGATTATTTTAATAAAAATTAAAAAAAATCTACCTCTTTCAATGCTTTGAGTTTTATCTTTCATGTTAATTCAATCTTCATATTTCAAAATAGATAGTTTTCTTTGCAAAAATAACTTTGTTCTCAAATGCTTTTCTTTATACACTTGATGCCAAGATTCTCAAGATGAACAGATTTCTCCTTACGGCGCATACGCAATAAGGGGAAATCGTTTTCACACAAAACTCTCTTTTTCTTCTCTAATTAAGCAATCACTATTGCCAGCAATTCCTAATGGCTTTATATATTTGTCCAAATATGATTTTAGCCCTTGAAATAAATTTTTAGTTCTGGAAGGGATACGTAAATTTTTCAATAAAATACAAAGTTTTAGGAAGAAATATATGATTAAAAGAATTACTTGCCCAGCCGGGCTTGTAAAGGTAAAAGATTCATGCCCGATCAGAGTTTTACATGCCCCGAGCATATGGGGCTATATAATTTTCGTGCCCCGATTCGGGCCACTTTTGGTCCAAGTTTGAAGACCTGTGTCACAAACCAAAAGCAGATTAAAAAAATATTTCTGAAAAGCTACAGCAAAACACTAATATTATACAGAAGAGGTAGTATCAAAGAAATATAAGAATAAGCTGGGAAAGTTTTGAGCATTATATTTAAAATTAGAAAAAAAAAATGCCCTCTTTTTTTGAAGATTTTGTAAGGGACAAGTATCTGTAAAAAATGGCTCTGTTCATTGTTTTATTTCTCCTCGTAGGCTGTGGTAGCCTGGAAAACCATCATTACATTCTGATAAAAAATGTTTTTAAAATACTTTCAGCTTTATTGCGAAGTCTGCTATCTTGGTTAGCTTGGTTATTATTAATGTGAAGCTGCAACATCTTGTTGCATGGTAAACCAGCTGTTTGGTATATGCTTGCATATTTTCCCTTATCCTACATTTTGCATGATGTTTTTAGTTTAAAATTTCAATTTTAAGTAGCATTTGGCACATGTTTATTAGTTTTCTGACAGATATTATGCCGCTTTACTTAAGACTTTTTTAAAAGTCTTTTCAACTGTGTTACAGACTGCTACATTATGTTATGGGATTATTAATAAACTAAGTGCTAGTAGCTTTTTTCTTTTCTAAAGAACAAAATTTTAGAAGAACTAGCAGATAACTTTTGTTTAATGCAAAAAAAGAATGTAAAAAAATTGTTTTGGGAAATTTACCTATACTTGGGGCAAACCTAACCTGGCAGCATCATAATGCTGTGATTAGGATCTACGTCACAATGCTGCCAGGTTAGGTCTGCCCCAACTGCAGTAATTTGCTGTATTCACAAAACTAACATTTGCCAATAACAATAACATTTACTACAGCATGATGAATATAAGTAAATTTTAGATTACTTATGATTGAGTAAATATGGTTTTGTAACCATCGTATGTAAAGTTTCAAAAGCATTTTTAATAAAATAAGTTTCATGCAAAACTGAAAAATGTATATTGTACATTAATTTTAACAAAAGTGGATTGATGTCTATAACCTTGAATTGTTTCTGAGGCCACCAGGATCTTTCGTAGGAACCCTGGTCTGACTTTCTGTAGTATTGCAAATGAGAAAATAAACTTTGAGGCTTAGTAATGGATTGAAGAAGTTTATAAACATAAGTAAAGCAGCAAAAAGTTAATCTTATGAATTGAGATATTCTTAACACTTTTCCTCCATAATTTTTAAAATTTTCTGTGATTTTGCAACATAAATGAGTTGTGTAAAATGATTTTTGGAAAAAAGAAATTGTCAAGAAGAGCTAACTTATCTTTATTATTTTGATGGTTACATCATGTTTTTTACTATCTTTTTCTGTGACTGATTTTTTTTTTCTCCTGGAATAGTTTTTTCTTATGCTATAAGTTGATGAAAATGATTGAAAGGATTCCGAAAATTGAAGATTTTGGAACCTCAAGAGTGTTGAGCAGCAAGAGCGAAGCTTCAACTGTAAGTTATCGTTGTTGTTCTTTCAAATGTGTTTTTAATTCATTTTTTAAAAGCATAAAGAGTTTTCTACTGCACATTATCTTCAATAAACTGAGAAAAAGCTTAAATCATATGCCTTTTGATACTTTTATAACACAGTAAAATATTATTTTTATGGCAGGGAAGAGCCCAAAACTTAGTTAGGCATACGTTCCAACTTTAACAGATTCCACATGAAACTTATGCATTTAAAATGTCTTTTATACTTGCATGTGAGTTTAGCTTTTTTGTGCCTTTCAAAATCTGATCTTATCCACGTCGGTAAAACTTTTCTTTTTTGTTGACTGTGATTGTAATTCTTGATCATCTCTTATTTTTTATTCACCAATCTCTTCTTTCATTTCATATTCTTCATTCGATGTCTTGCACACTCTCGTCATTTTGCCATGTTTTACTGAGAATATGAATTCAGTTATGTCCTTTCTAAAGATGTAAAATTTTCGAAAATGTTGAAGCTCTAAAATGAGTTTTTACCAACCAAAATGTAGTTGAATCCAAAATGTAATTGAATCGTCATATTTTCTTACTAAACTTAATATAATCTAATTGCTTAATATTTAAAATACATGCTATCCATTTTATTTTTCTTCTTAAAATTCTGCTTAAAACTTTTACTATTAAAAAAGCCTATCTGTTTTGTAACTGCCAGTATTAAATTTGTAGGTTTAAAGCACCCACAATTATTGACATTGATCCGTTTGGCAGTTGATTTTAAGAAGAATGTGTGTTTTTTGTAAATTTATAAATTAAAATATTTGCACTAATGGATGTTATTGATATAATTCTATCCTGTGTATACTTTTACCGTTTTATTTGAGAAAAGTAGAAAAGTACTTTGGGTTCTCAATGAGTTCAAATTACAGCTTCCTTTAGCAAAGTTTTATGTGGAGTACTAAACATAAAAAAAAAAATATTTTTACAAAAAAAAAAAAAAGAAAGAAAATTGGACTATACATATTATTTTCTGCATACATTTATTTGGTGCCAAAATTTTTGAATTTTTCCCAAGTGGAAATAAACTTCTCCGGAGAAAATTTACTTTTTCCCTAAAAAAATCTCCCCCCCCCCCCAAATTTTTGTATTCTTATTTGACCATACCCATTTCTACCTACATCAAATTAAGACATATTTAAATTTTTATTTGAACATTTTTACGAATTGGTTATTTTGATATACTAATTTCTACTTTGCATATATTTTTAGTGTTGATAAGAGAAGTAGCAAAGTATTTAGGTGTGCAGGGAAATGAAATTATTTTTCTATTACTACTTCCATTTTCAAAATGAGTGTTTTAATGTGTTATAGTGAACATATTTTAGTAGAAAAGGCATTGGAATACAAGTAGTCAGACAGGATAATTATGGGTCAAAAAACCATAACATCTTAATTTTTTTAAAGTATGAAAGATAAAATCATTTAATTCGGCATGGAGTAAGCTTAAACAGTTTAGAAATTAATCAAATAATCCCTTTACCTAAAATTGCATTATTATTTATTTAATTTAAATTATTGAGTGACAAGAATTATCCCGTATTCTGGTAATTATGGGTCACACATGGGGTAAATAAGGGTCAACCTCTTTTTTTTAGGAAAGTAATCTGCGTTAAAAGTAATTGAGTATTCTATAAGTTATCATTTCTTAACCCACAAACAGATTTTTTAATGGTAAAAAGCATCGTATTTAAAAAATAACACTTTATAACTGAAATAATTTGATATTACTCTTCTGAGTCAAAAACAATTGGTTTTTGCTCTTTGCTCCAAGTCCTCGATACTGGGAAGACATTTCTTTAACGTTTGTATGCTACTTTCAGGTTACTCTCAGCTGCAACTTTTTTCTTTTTCTCATTTCAATTCACGAAATGTAAATTGGTTTCAATTACTGCTAAAAAATATCTCATGCACAAGTGAAAGTTTCCAACACCTCGAGCCAGAAATTTTATTCTTGCTTTTTCTTTGTACAAAATTTAAATTATTTTCCCATTTTAGAATGGGTCGCTATCGCTATCATCAAAGACAGCAAAATATTTCTGATTTTCAAGTACAAAAAGAATTATGTTTAGCATCATCTTTTGACATTTTCTAAGCAGAAATGTTTTTGAAAATTTCTCCCTTTTTCTCCTTGTCATAAAAAAATCCAAAATAAACTCATTTTACTTTTGGCTGAATCTCTATATCAGATTGAGATACTTTTATTTTATTGAAAGCAAGGTTTTTCTCGATGACTACATTCTTCTGTTTTGGAGTTTTCTTTTTTTGGTTTTGAATTTGATTTCTGTTCTGCTTCTTTTTCTTCCCAAGCTTTGATTGAGTTTGACTTGTTATAGTTACTAAATTTGCATCAATTTGTCCCCAATTTGTTATTTGGTACTTTAAGGATTTGTATTAATTTGTTTCTTATTTTGGTACTCATTGTGTGCCCTAAATGTGTGCTGACATAGTTTATCTTCAAAGCTAGACTTGATTTGCAAGCTAAGAGGGCATAATACTTCAACATTAATTGGAGATGATATGTTGGAGCCAATGTTGCACTTAGAGCACTAAAATTTCTTTTTTGAAACGAGTTTGACACAGTGTAACATTCTAATTATAACATTAATTCATTCTAATTATTATTTACACAGAAATAGGAAAAGCACGTACTAAAAAGCACTGACGAAGAAATACCCCTGAAATCTGAGGTATAAAGCAGTATACTTTTTAGCAGTATACTGGAGTATACATTTTTCAAAAAAGGAGATAATTTATATATAGGTATGAAAAGTTTAGACTGTTTGCTGAGAAATTTCATGGGTGACTGACTGACATTTTTGAAGCATAAGAATATGTATTTTGCAATATTCAATGCAAAATATACATTGTGAAAACAATCTTTTCCTTTGGAATATTGTGTTTTTTAGACTAAAGTCAATGGTATCATTAAATTCTCCAAATACTTTTTGGACAATAAAAAAAGAAGAAGAAGAAATGTTAAAAGCATGATAACTGACTGATACGACTTATTTTTTAAATGTCAGCTAGTTACCAAGGTTTTAATAAATTTTTAAAAATCATCCAAAATGTATTTTGGAAATTCAAGTATACTATTAAATTCAATTAAAAGAATACAATATTCCAGGGCAAAAGATTGTTTGCACAACATATATTTTGCATTGAATGTTACAAAATACATATTATTTTGCTTCAAAAATGTCAGTCGGTTACCTGTGGAATTGCCCTTCTATTCAAAAACGGTGCCTTCAAAAGTAATCTTTCCTAAGTCTTTCACTGACAGGTATCTTGAAAAATCACGATTTTCCAAGACAGTCTTTTTTTAAGGTGTTTTTATAGAAATGTGAACACTATTTTTTTTCCTTTGATTTACTTCACTATGTTGCAATGTTTTTCACCTTGATACAGTGAAACCTGTGTAAGTTGACCACTGGCGGTGCACTACTTTAGGGGTCAACTTAGACAGGTGGTAACTTACAGAGGTTGATTTATATGATAAGGGCTAATTCCATGCCTGAAAACAGCGGCCAACTTAGGCAGGTGGTCAACTTACAAGTGTTACATGGGTAGTCAATTTCACAGGTTTTACTGTATTTGAAAAATTAATGTATAAGGATGATTTAGCATAATTTAGTTTTTTTGTAAAAGTATTTTTTAACAGTATATGGTTGGTGACCATTATTTACTCCGAAAAAAAAGTGACCCATGATTCCCCCGTATGACCCTATTACAAATTTCTGAATACATAATTTTGTGCTCAAAATTTCAGAATTCAAAATTTTTTGTCGGCAGACATAAACACCTTCAAGGCAAAAAAAAAAGTTTCCGGTGTTTATCCAACCATTCCTATCTCTAATCTTTTCTAAAACCTTCAAAAACCGAAGATATTAATTTCTTGAAAATGAAATAGATCAACAAAAAAAAAAGTTGACTTAGAATCAAATTTTTTTTCGTAATGTTTATCCTTAAAATTTGTTAAATCATATCAGATAATTAAGTATTTCAACTTAATTAACCCTTTTAATTTATATTCAGACATTCTTTTGTACTTGTTTATGAACTCCTAAATAAATTTGAGAAAACTTTCATTCAGTTAAGATAGTGGTCTGCTTAAAATTATTCATGAAATCTCCAAAAGTTGGCATGCACGGTACATATAAATTTCCTCTTTGGTAATCATCTTTGTAATCAAATTTACATGATAAGGATGTCAGTCAGTCACACGTGGAATTGCCCTTGAATAAATTCATCTAAAACTTATATTACTTTTTATTTTACTCCACTTTACCTTAATTTCTTCCTTTCTTTTTGTGCAAAACTTTCTCATAAAATATTGTGACTTTTGCAAGTGAAAAGAAAATGCTGCTTGCAAACCAAGAAAATAAAAACTTTATTAAAAGAAAATATGGAATCTTTGGAGTCTCATGGGCACAAAACATTCAAATTTCGCTGTTGGATTTTTCTTAAAAAAGAAAAATACTTCTTTCTCTCTTTTTTTTTCTTCTGTGCAGTAGTACTTTATGCAAGAAATGGATAGCTCTACATTCTAAAAGCATCTAGAAATCATAAAAAGAAAAAAAAAGATGTTTTAAAATTCATTTTCAGAGGATCTGTCTTAGTATTTAGTGTTATGTTAGAATTTGCCTCTGTAACCTTTTATTGACTTTCATAAATGTAATGTTACCAATATTTGCTATCAATCGTTACGAATTGGAACTGTCAGGTATCTGCTTAAAATACATATGGTAGACCAAATATGTTTTAGATTTTTTTTTTAAACTTATTTTTTCTACTTATAAGAAAACAATCCAAGTCTTGTTAAAAAAGAAAAAAAAATTAGTTTGAAAGTAATACATTGAGTTATAATAAGCAATCCTTCTCCTGAAACGTTGCCTATTACAGTTCTCTTTAATAGCCTATGGAATTGGAATATTGGTTGAATATGACTAATTCTTTCACAAAATGAAAGATAATATTGTTACAAACTTAGTAAATTGTTATCATTTACACGTTTTTACATGCATAGTTTGTTGTAATCTTGCTTCATTTCTCATTCAAAATTACATTAGTTTGTGATGTTAGCAATGTGACAAACTTTCTGTGCATTTAACATTAAAGTCTATATGCTTAGCGAGGAATAAACAAGCTATCGCCAAGTTGACATCATTTTGGAACTTATTTTTGCCGAGAAATTGGTAGATGTCGCCAAACTAACTTTTCGAACCTTGTAGATCATCTTGGATCTTCCTAGAAACTTCCAAAGCAAAATAACAAATAGGGCTTGTGATACATAAAAGTCCAGTTGTTAGTTGACTGTGAACAAGGGAAGAGCTTTGTTCTGTAGCTCTGTTGAAAAGCTGTGAGTGCTGTAATTTTTGCCATTGTGTTTGATCGTATTGTGAAGTAAATACGTGACTAGCGTTGTGATTACTCTTATGATTGACATTTGGAAGATGTTTTAGGAACTGTAAATGTTTATAACTAAATTTACTACTTTTTTTTTAAAGAAGGCATCATTTCTGAAGATTGCAGGTTATTTGACGATTTATCTTCTTTCTTTCTTTCTTTTTTTTTTTTTGTACTGCCAGCAGAAGATAATCAGGAAAGTTGCATTTAATTTGCTCAGAAATTTTTGATTTGCCATTTTCTTTCATTAAGAATGATTATTTTGACGGAAAATTGACAAGCATTTTTTTTTCTAGTTGAAGCCTGATTGTTTGCACACGCGTAACCTGGCATGACTTCAGTGTTGCCAGATGGTCAAATTTAGATTTCCCCAATTCCCTCCCTACTTTTCCCCAAAAAAGCGATGTTTTCTATCAAAATTCCCCAAATTAAAAAATTATTTTTCCACTAAAATTTTCATAAAATGAATCGACTTTCTCTGATATTTTTGTCTCTTAAAAAAATGCTTTTTCCCCAAATATCGAAATTTTTTTATAAAATTCCCCAACTTTTTTTTTTCTTCCCATTTTCACTTTTTTTTGTCTTTATCTTTATTATTATTTTTTTTAATCTTTACTAATAGTAAAGTTCAAAGTCTCTCTCTCTGTCAGGATGTCTGTGACGCGCATAGCACCTAGACCGTTCGACTGATTTTTGCAGTTTGTAGCATAAGGGTGTGCACCTTTAAGCAATTTTTCAAAAATTCGATTTTGGTCTTTTTCTATTCCAATTTTAAGAACATTTTCCCGTGCAAAATTATCATGAGGTGGACGACTAAATTACCAAGTTACCATAATGTGGAACCTTCACGTGGGCGAGCCAATTGGCTAGAAATTCATCATGCATTATTTGTAAATATGCAGGGGAACCAAAATACCTTTTAATTTTCTACTACAGGCAAAACCGTGCGGGTGCCACTAGTCATAAACACAAGCGCCTGACCGAGAGATAAGACATAACTAAATATTTTTTTTCTACTCGCATTTACTACTCTGCTTATGTATGTGCATTTAAAGTATGATTTTTGTATATATTTATCCAAGAACATTCTTCATACACTTATTTTTGCCTGTTTCACATATAAACTAGTAAATCACGCAAAACTATTAATGCAAATTCCGTAGCATAATATTCCACATAATACGAAATGCGAATTCCATAAAGTTGAGCAAAGCTGAACCATCTCTGTTTAAATGTAACTACCTGATGTCAAGACGCAAATTTAATTACAATTTTTTTTTCCTCGAGGTTTTTTTCCCCAAAGATTTCCCCAGAGAGCACCAGATTTCCCCAAAACGGGGAAATTTCCCCCAATCTGGCAACATTGCATGACTTTTACTTTCGAGGTGGACCCTGCAAAGCCGGTCAGCGCAACTAATATGCGTATATAATACATCAAAATCTTTCTGTTGTAATGAAAAGTGAATTAAGTTGAATCTCTGCACTTCAGTATGTGTATTGTGTTGAACATTGATCTCCCTTTGTTCCATAATACTTAATTTAAAGCTCCATGTGAGTATAATGTCGTTGTTCAATAATAATAAAATGATTATTTAGTGTTTGGAGGCCCCTTAAACTATTTTTTGCTCCTAAAACCAGTTTGTGAAACAGTTGAACAAATGCGTTGTAAATACTGTGTATTTCTATCATTGTTGGAGTTGAACATATTGGAATTGTTTTCTAATTTTTATCGGATGTGAAAATATTTGGAATGACATAATTGACTTGGGCATACATGTCAAAATTCTTTTGTTTTAGTGCATATTATTGTCAGTCAAGCCAATTGGTTTATCGTTATTCAAATTGAATAAAATATGAAGTGCTCTTGCACACACCATGTGTGTTTGGATTTTCTTCTGAACTTCTTAAAAGTGTATTTGCTGACTTTTGCGCTAACACTGTAAAGACAAACTAATGCAAAAATCTATAATTTGCAATGAAATACGTCTTGTTACAGAATAAAATAATTAAAGCCTTCTCAACTTCTTTCACCTGCCTTTATCTTAAAAGCAAACATGCTTTTTGGAAAGCGGGGCTGAAGAATGTAATAAGAATGTTTTTGAACATTTTAGAGAGGACTGTGTACGTGACTGAAAATAAAAACTTTCATGAGAGTTTATTTGTATTTATTTCAGTTCTTATTTTTCTTATATTTTTTTGTTCTACACTTTTAGGTGGTGGGAACTCCTTGCTATTATTCTCTTGAACTTTGTGAAGTCAAACCGTATCTTAAAAGTTGGATTTGCTCCATGTTTTCTTCTTCCAGTTCTCAACTAGCCTCCTTCCCGTCAAAGCTGTAAGTGTGACATTATCTCCAGATAATTATTTTTAGTTTTTTAAGGGCTTTATCAGGATATGTTAATTTTTTTATAGCATTTTCTCATTCAAATTGAATATCCGACTTTGAAAATATTTAAGACTGAAAATTTTTTGTTTTTAAATATTTAGAAGAATTCTGTCCCAATATTTTTTAATGTTATTATAGTTTAAACAGAGTCAATATTTTTACCAAGTTAGAAATTTTAACTCTTAGTCAAGACATTAGGCTCAGTTGGGGTGGAATGGGTATAAAAAACAGGTATTTTTGAAATGATTATCAAACTATTCAAATCTGATATACAACAGTTAAAAACCACATAACAGAGTTTTTACATTTCAATTATACATTCACATATCCATAGTTATAATTACTGAAAAAATTCTATTGTTTAGTGAAAAAGCTGTTATTTTAGAGTCTGTTTTTATACCCATCTACCCTATGGAGTGGGGTTATATTAAATTAAATTTCAGAGTGAAAACAGGAATTTATTTACTATTTTTTCACAAAAAATATTAATATAAGGGTAAAAATCTATAATCTGTAATTTCACTGCAATTAAATGTATAATGTCCACAATTATTGAGAATTGGCTGATTTAGTTTTTTGATGATCTGTGCATCTTCAATCTCCGTTTTCGCACTATTGGGGAACGTGAAAAATTGGTTGTAAGTTAAACATGCATTGAAATTGAATAATAGAATAACATAACAGTAAGTGAAAATTGGTGAAAAAAAGCTCTTAATTCAGTAGTGAATATTTTCCACGTGTGAAGCAAGTAAGTTATTTAGGGAATAAAATTGTTTTTAAATAAACATTTTTCATCCTGTAGTCATTCTGAAGTTTAGCATTTGATGTTGGCACTTTTTCAACTAGCATCTCAGAACTTGTGTTGCAATAGCTAAAAGAAAAAAAAAGTCAAGTGCAGAAAACCAGAAAGTAAACAATGACTTAATAGCAGCAGAAGAAGAAATGAAATGTATTTGTGTAAGTTATAACTGGGGAAAATTAAAATAATAATGAAATTAAATGTCAATGAGATTTAAAAATGTTTGAGCTGACACGACACATGAGTAGCTTAAGGAAAGATGACTGAGTAGCTACCAATATTGATTACAATACCTGGGATCCCATTTGATCATGAGTGCCCTGCAGAAGAAGATTTAGCACTTGGCCTCTCTTTATGATCTTAAATGTGCTTTTACAACTTGGAATTTTGTTGTTTTGCCACCTGTTTACTTTAAAAGGGTCAAACAGACGTTTTATGGCAGTTTTCTGCATGTTCGATAATAAATCTTTCTCCACCCGATGTTACAGTATCCGCCACTAATAAAATCACTGAATTATAAAGTCAACCACTTTTTAAAATGAAATCTGGAAGAACAGAATCATTGCAATGCAAAAAATGTTAAAATCATCCTTTAATAAAATCACTATTGCCATTTTATAAGATCAAACTTTTGAATATCATAAGTGAAATATTGATGAAGAAGCACCAAGAAGTGTAGGAATCGGTCTCAGAATATGAGGAAATCTTCTTCAACTTCAATACAAACTTCAATACATGTCAGAAAATAGTTTGATGTTATGAGACGCACTATAGAGCAAAAAGGAAAATATAATGTTGAAAATTACAAAACATTTTGTTAATTTTCAGACCATATTGAATCTTTATTCTTAAATTTTGTTTAAAATATTGGCATATTGTTGTTTGATTAACATAGCTGCCAACTTGTACGATTTAGCCATACATTGTAAGATTTTCGGACGTTTTGTACGCTTGTACGGTCTTATGGCAGATTTGTACCAGAACTGTACACTTTTCTTTATTGGATAACGGCATGGGGAACATTTTAATTTGTAAGAACTTACGGAAAAACTATTGTTTTGAACAAGTTTTGATCGACAACTTTTCAAAGTTTAAGTTCAAAGAAATGAAAGGTTATTTATTTACTTATTTTGAAATTTAATTATATTTTGCTTAGAAAATCACAGATCAAGTAACGGTAAGGATTTGAAAATATTATAACACTTTAAATATTAATACTTTGCTTTATAATGGTCAAAAAAGCATAGAAATATAGTCAAAGCGTACATTGTAAGATTTTTTAAGTTGCCATGTTGGCAGCTATGGATTAAGACCCTTGTGAAATAAAAGAATTGAAAATGATCAGATATTTTGTTAACGTTCAGAAAATATCGAATCTTTATTCTTTAATTCTGTTAAAATATCGGCGTATTGTTGTTTGATTAAGACCCTTGTACAAATTTTAAAAAATGTGAATTGTATTTTGAAGCACTTCAACTGAAAACAAATGAAATATTCAGTTCCGTTTTTTAGAGTATTTAAACTTCAAAACCTTTCATTTTTTAAGTGAGTGTAGGTATGCCGTTTTATAAAATCAAATGTCCTAAGAACGAAAGTGATTTTATAAAGTGCCGGGCACTGTATCCATTATGGTCCAGGGCTACAAAAGTTGGGTTTTTTTTCTGTTTTCACTGATTTCTCTAAACCAGTGCTTCCAAACCTGGAGGCAAGTGCCCTTAAAGGGGTGATTTGGCTTCTCAAAAGAGCAATTAATTTGTGAGGGAGGAAATGAGTATTTGAAAGACAAATAAATGATAGGAAAAAGATAGCGAATATTGAAATTAAAAACGAATACTGCTCTGGGAAGGTATAGGGCAGTAACTGCAAATTTTCTATCATTATTGTTAGGAGAATCCATATCACTTAATCCAGACCATAAAACCCATGGTCTTGGATTTTAATGATATTTTTTTTCATTCGTTCCATTTACCATCACTATTAACCTTGTGATTCTTTTTTTTTTTCTGATATCTTGAATACTTTTTGAGATAATAATTACCGAAAATGTGTTAAAGGACACGTTTTTGCTTTTCCGAGAAATGTTGTGCTAGTGACATAGTTAAAGCAAAAATTCTGGTATTTTGCAATTATCATAATATCACAAAAATAAATTCAATCAACCTCCATTGCAATTGCATTTTAAAACAAACTGGAGGACAATAAAAAGGTGTTATCTCACACAAATTAGTTTAAAATGGTTCTATTTTATGCATAGAATTTATTTGTCTATTTGATATTTCACAGGTGTAAATACAGTAAAACCTCCCCTAACAGACACCCCTCTTATGCAGACAATTTTTAATTCCTCGATTCCCATTATTAAACCCCTTTCCTGCAGACACCCCTCTATTGCGGACAAAGAATTTGTCCCGTTAGTGTCCGCATTAAAGGATTTTAACTGTAGTAAGAGCCTGTATTATGTTCAAAATATTTAGTACAAAATCATGATTCAACAACTTCTTTTTTTAATTCTTCTTTTTTAATTTTATCAATATTGAATTATGAACTAATGCGTTGTAAAACAGACTTATTTTGTACTATGTAGTTTATGTTTCTGATTTTAGAGCAATTAGTATTGCATAGTAGTAAGCGAAAAATAGTTATGTTTTAAAAGCTATTGTGTACATAATTTGTTTGATACACTGGCAGTAAAAAAGCTACCAATATTTTTAGAACCATTTAGTTTATACTTTAAGAATTATTTTTAAAAAATATACTTTGATTGCTGTTTTTTTTTTAAATGTTTTTTCAAAGTTTCGTGATTTTTCTTCAAAATGTTTAATAAATCCAAGTTTGAGCTAATCATAAACAGCACCATTCACTAGATATATTTTCAAATTCATTTTTTCTTACTCTGCAAGTTATTTTAAACATTCTAGTGAAAAAATCTTTGTAATATCATGAAAATTGCCAAAGACATGAATTTTTTTGCTATGTCACTAGCGCAACATTTCTCGGAAAAAGCAAAAACGTGTCTTTTAACACATTTTTGGAAATTATTATCTCGAAAAGTATTCAAGATATCAATGATAAAATTCACTGGGTTTGTAGTGATGGTGAATAGATCAAATGAAAAAAAATATCATTAAAATCTGAGATCATGGGTTTCATTTTCGTTTGTGGCTGGATGATTTGATATGGAATGACCCTGTTATTATTTTGTGTTTTTGTACTTCAGCTTTGCTGTACAGGCTTGCTTGTTCAGTTTCCGCTGAATATAAAGTTCAGAAAGAACGTCAAATTCCAACATTTCCCTCCTGTTAGTATGGAATACTAAATGCATTTCTTTCAAATATCTCAAAAACTCACTGCAGATACTGCTTACCTTCTCTCTGCAGAATACGAGATCGGCAAAGAATTACAAGTTAAAAAATACATAAGTTTGATGGAACCTGAAACGATGTATTTCATCATTCATCACCAAGTTTGAATCCTCAAATTTCTTTTTTCTTTTTTCGTCAGTGTTTTTAATTTCCTCAGATCCCAATTTAAAAATGATAAAAATTTCGCTGTTTTTGAAAAGTACGTCAATGATTTCAGTTAAGTATTCCCCTTCAAAGACATATCAGTTCTTTTTGGAAAATAAAAGAAAGAAAATCATAATAAAATAAATGATTGAAAAAAAACCCTAAGAAAAGGTACTTTTATTTATTTGGTTCCTTTTTTTCTAATAGTTTGGGAGTGATTGAATGAAATGGATTTATCAAAAACATTTTGCTTCAATTTAAGTTTGCGTTCACATTTTCAATGGTACCGATGTACACTACCAAGTTACGGTTCTTTCAATGAAATGGGGCCTGTGGTGCGATGGTGTTTGTCCATCTCTAGGGGGGGGGGGGGCAATGAGCTCAAAAATGTTGGGAGCCATTGCTCCAAGTTATCCAGAGCCTTAGCTTTGTTAGTATAGTATGTGTTAACCTATTTCAGAGTAGTGAGGGCTGAGTGGCATGGTGGCAAGGCATTTGTCTTCTGCACCAAGGTTCTGACTGGCAGTGGATTTTGGAGGTGCGGAAAATCATCAGCCCCCATGTTGTATTATATGGCATGTAAAAGATCTTTTGGGTATTTGTTTTGTTTGATTGCCCTGGGCAAAATTAAAGTCTAGTGGAGTTTCGCATCCAAGAGAGCCCAGGTGTGTTCATCTGTTGGGAAACTGGGCGTCAAAGTTATCCGTGCCATTGACATCCGTGCCTCAATGGTGGTACATGGAAGCCAGGATGCCATATTGCACTAGGTCTTCAAAATGTTTAAAGTTGTCTAACATAGCAGCATTAGAAGAAGAAAAAATCAGATTAGTGTTATTTTACATCAAATCGCATCAGATTTCATCAAGTTTATGTTTTATTTTTGAAAACTTGTGTGTTTGGTCATTTCATAGGTTTGTTTTCATTTGAGGACATTATTTGTAAATTGCGGATTTTTTTTTTTGAATTCTATTTTTTGTTGTTGAATTGTGTCACTTCTGTGTCTAATTCTTTGCAGTAGCGCTTATCTTTGCTATAGTTGAAGCTTGCTAACATTTTTTTTTGCCTCCACTAAATGAAAAACAAATTATATCTAACTCTTCTGTTCTTCTTTCAGATTCTCTACTTGTGTATGAAACTAAACTTGCTTCCTTCTGTTTTTGATGCTGGATGCTTGTCGGGTGGATGTGTTTCCTTCAGCTGTTATAAGATATAATCAGAAGGGTGACCTATGAGCCCTTGGCTGCATTCTCTATGAGTTGATAACTCTAAAAAGACCCTTTAAGGCTGATGAAAGAATTTCTAGATTAATCATATATTTGATAACTTCATCACAGTGTTTAGGTAAGAATATCTTTGTGAGGGCAACATAATATTGAACTTGTATATCTTTTCTTCATTTGCTTGTTTTGTTACTAAATAATTAAAAAAAAATTATTACTGTACAATATTTACAAAATATATCCTGCATGTATTTCTGATTTCGGTTATAAGGAACAAGGAACTATTTTCTTCAAAACTTAGTAGTCTTGAAGTGTTACTTTGTGCTTCAGATTTTTAAATTCTTCAGCATTATAAAAGGGATTATTATCTAGAACCGAAGTGTTTATTAAAATCAATCAATTTGAAGTCAGTTTATTTTTTACTTATTTATTTATTTTTCATACATTGATCAAAAAAATTTTTTAACTCGGACCCTGTCATTCTTCTTGGAATTTCTAAATTTCATAAGTTCTGCCATTTTTTTTAGTCAGTACAGCAACAAGCTTTCTTGAGAAATTTTGGTTTTGGATCTCGGGATATTGAATTGATCCTTTTGATCTATGTATCCCTCTGCTTATGCAACCTGAAAATTCAATTTTTTAAACTTTAGCCAGTGGCCAGTAGAAGACAATTTTAATTAGTTGATTATTAGTAGCCACTTTCTCCCCAACTAAGTTTTTCTTCTGTTTTTAATTTGAAACCATCAGGTTGAGACACTATGCTAAAAGTTGGTGTGAAGAAACAAAAGGAAACTTAAAAATTAGTTTTCTTCAACCCTTAAGTCTTGTTAAAAAAGAGTAAAAGCGTTTACATATAAATTAAAATACCGCAAGATAGTTTAAAAATATTTATTGAACGAAAAAGTTGAAGTTTTTGAATTGGAAATTGTCATGAAATGTGGGAATGTCAGCTAATTCCTGTTTTAGGGTTGTTCTGTTCTCTGAAAAATTTAGAAGTAGACAAAAACAAAACCTATGCCTGTTCTGATTGCGAATCAGTTTTGATATTTATTTAAATATTGTATCATTGACCTTTATTCAATCAATATGCAAATTATTTATTTCTACACTGCCATGAAGCTCATTTCTTTAACGTTGAAAAAACTTTGCTCATTCTAAAAGATAAATATTCAATACATTTTTTACATCTATGGTAAATTTAAGTTAAAAGAGGTTTTCTAATTTTTTTTCAAAAAAATGGAAAAATAAACCAATAAATGAGAAGCCAACAGGAGACTGCAGTTTAGATGAAATAGTTTCAGTTTATATCAAAGGATGAGGATAAAATTCAGCTAAAATTTCTTTTTTCAAGAAAATAATTTATTGCACATTTTATGTTTTTCCCAACAGTTTGCATTGAGTTAAACATTCAATTCTGTTTTCAGAAACTTGGGTAATTAATAGTCTTGTCTGCTTCCATCTTGCAAATGATCAAATGTGGTGTTAGTCGCCACCTATCAAAACGTAAAATTTAAGGTAATAGATTTTTTATTTTGTTGCATTAAGATTAATTGTAAGTAATAAATAATCCTTTATAATCTGAAATTTAGACAAAATAGTCTGCTTTTAGTACATTAGCGTCAAAATCAATGAGGATAAAATAATATTCTGAATAAAAAATGTTGCATTTTTCAAGACAATAATTAAGAATTATCCAAAAAAAAAAAAAAAAAAAAAAGCCCGTTTTGCGTTATTTTCAATAGTTTGCATTGCAATAACCATCCAAATCCGTTTTTGGAAACTTGATCACTTAGAGTCTTGTGTGCTTAAATCTTGGGAATGATGGAATATGGTGACTACATCAAAAATTAAGGTGTACATTTTGAATATGTGAGAAGGGGGGGGGGGAGGAATACTCATTATAGTTAATCTTGTTTTATTTTATCTTACTTATACATTACATAACATCAATAACAGCTTATTTTAATGTACTTATGGTACATTAAAACAATCCATCAATGTTGACTGATGAAAAGTTGTTGCTTACTGAAAATAACTCTCTCTCTTTTAACGTACTTCAAGCTTTGAATTCGGCATCTGTTGCACCTTGAACGGATGTTAAATACTGACAACCTTTCCCCAGGTATTAAATTCTGTCGGTTTTGCTGCGTGGAGTTTGATTTGTATTCTTGGCACTGGGCACAGTTGTAGCAAGAAGTATGCTTTGAATGACCAGAAGCGAGATTTCAAGGAAAGATGGTTATCACACAGCATTTCAACTAAGTCCAACGCTATTTTCTAAGATCCGATAAGAAAAGAGAGCTTTAGAAATCAATTTTTGAGTGACTAGTTAACCGGGGTTAAATTTAATTTGGCGACCAGTAAAGGAGGATCATTTTACATTACTGAATGAGACCTTGTTGAGACCGAAGGAATACGACAACTTAAACGGAGTGACCACTTATCCTGTTACTTATATTTATTATCTTCCTATATATCTTCTTATATATATTACTTATTGAGGTTTTACTGTATTTGTTATGAAAACATTCAAAGATTTCATTCGTATCTGCAAGTGATGTACCACGAACACAGCATATAGGGAAAAAGAAGGTTCATTTTTAAAAAGTTATTTTTTTTCATAAATTTAGAAAGGTTTGACATGTAACCTCTCTCCTTAAGCGAGACTTTATTTCAGGGTTCGGCGATATATATCATGATATATTATATATCACGATATATATCCAACATTTATTTTGAAAATATCATGATATTGTGATATTTTCAATATTTATTTTTTCAATTATGGTATTTTCGATATAAAAATTATATTAATCGTAGTAATAGTGTTCATTTATTATTAAACATAGCCTAAAAGTTATGTACTGCATTTGTATGATGTATTAATACATCATTAATGTAACTAAGTAATGTAATATTCCTTTTTCACTTGTATTTTATATTCATAAAATTATTAGTAATGTAACAATTTTAATTCATAAAAGTGCCTAGTTAAAAATTAAACATTGCTCAGAAAAAAAGAAAATGTCTTATGACTGTGCATTGACAAATGTATATTATTTATTTCTGTATCATATAACTGTAAAAGTGGCTAACAGAAGAAGAATGAGTAAAACAGCTATGCTAAATTAACTCCATTAAAATTGAAAGAAATGCAAAATGAAATATTAGATATAAATAGTAAAAGTTACCTTAATTTTAGGTCTACATATCGTAATATAAAATAAGAAAAAGAGTGATTTGGGGATGTATTTACTATTTTGAAGACTTTAGTTTGTGCTAATTGGAGATATCGGATATGTATCAAAATATCGGATTTTTCGATATTTTCGAAAATATCATGATATTTTTTCGAACCCTGCTTTATGGTATTTCAATCAGAATCTGCATTCAAGGTTTTTCTAAAACTAGCTTAATTAATTTATGACATTTTTTCTTGAGATTTTTCAAATTTATATCGTTTTTGTTACTCATTCTCAGTTTCCTTCTCAAACATTTTCGTTTTCTGCTCCACATAGGTCCCCAGCCGCTACTAAAGTGTCTTCAGCAAAGTCAAACTCATTTGAATGAGACTCATCACCAGGTATGAAACAGGAAACATTACTTTTTACCCAACTTAGAGTAACTTTAAACATTCTAACAATTGGAATATTCAAGGGGCACAATGAACATGCTGCCACAATGGATAGGACATGCTCAAAGTACTCTAACATTTATCATTCTAAATGAAAAATGATCAAATAAACTTTATGCTACAATGTTATTTGTTTTGCATTGGTTTCTAAATTTAATTCTTTATCATTCTATTTTTTTAAAAAATATTCAAGTAGATGTTAGTGATAATAAGGTAATTTAGCATTCAAAGTACAAAATCAAAACAAAAAGGAGTTTTTGACACTCTTTATTAAAGTGTTTAGCAGTAGTGATTATGTTGAAAACTAAAGGGATTTTGGAGACCATCTCTGGGGTTTCTAAAAGTTTATATTATTTACGGAAAAAGATTTTTTTTCTACAGTTTGTCTACAGGGTTCAAAAGAGTTATTTTTACTGAAAGAAAATTTAAACTATCGTTCCGGTTTGAATTTTAAATATTTTTTAAAAATAAATAATCAACTTTACAGCATTAAGAATGTTTTACTAAACATACTGAAGTAATAAATTATTCATAAATAATATTTCATTTCTTTTGAAATTTTCGGGCTATTTTAGCCTGTTATACCTTTATCTTGTTAATTCAATATTTAGATTAGTAATTTCTTCATTGTTTTCTCTTTTTTTTCCCTTTGCTGTTAAATGATCTTCCACTGCACTGATCTTTTGTGTACAGAATTACCCTGTTGTAATTTATCTGGACGAAAATAAAATTGGTTTCGTCTTTAAATTCCATCTTTTCCTTTAATGATGTACTGATTAGTTAGATAATCTTTAAAGTATTCTTGACATTGGTGCCAAAACTCAGATGGATTTCAGTCGAGAAACAAATGTTGCTAGGTACGGTACTGTCTGATCATATGGCTAGGAATACCTAAAGCACCGATCACGGGTCACGTGGTTCAGCTACGACGACAGAATACATGTTTTGCATGAACCTTGCAGTACTTTACTTTAAAATATATCACGGGATCTAAAATCGTTGCTTTCAAGAAATGAAGGCTTCCCTCTCACTCTCTATGTTTTATCTATTCTCAATTGACATATCACAGTAGGAAATTTCATTATAAAAAGCAGAGGTGGCTTTCTTATTGTCCTCTGGCAACGGGTTAAATATTCATTTCAGTTCTCACTCAACAATAGTTTAAAATAAATATTGATCATTTTTGACAGATATAACCATCCAATGTTTAAATTAATTAATTAACAAAAACGTTTCCTATTTGATCCATCGCGCTTCGAAACCATGCTTGCTACAACTTAATTACATACAAAAAATTTAATCACAATCTTTCCAGCCGTTTAAAAGCCTTATGGTGACAAACGTACGCACAGAAGATTTTAATTTATTAAGATTTAAGTGTAGTACATTTTTTATATTATTATTTTGAATGATGATTGATTATATGTATGCAGTTAGTATAACACTTGTTCACTTACCAGGTTTTGTCACTTGATTTCTACTGATTTATGTCTTTTAATAATGATGCATGAGTTTGTTAGAAAAGAAAGTTAGCTATTGAATGTGTTTAGTACTTGAGCCATAACAGCCTCCTCAAAGCGACTTGTTTTTTTTTGTGAGCATTTTATTTTATCTGATGGCAATGGTGTTTCTAAAAACATTAAAGTCAGTGCTCTTAATTTGCTGTTGCACAGTGCTGGTATTTATGTTTAAACTAGCAGCATTGCCCGACGTTGCACGGTCTACCTCAAAAACAAAAGTTGCGTCAGGAAACGCATGTTCAGCAATCAGGGTAAGGATAAAGTGATAATTTCAGTCTTTGTATAATTATTTTTATGAGCTATGCCGCCCATAGTTGATTTAAAAATGTGAGTGCAGCACACACCCCACCCCCATCAACTTTTTTAGTATAATTTTTTGTATGATGGTACTAAAACCATTTTGGGGTAATCTTTTAGTTCCATCATTACAGTTTTTTTCATCTTTTTTGTTACTTAACCTTTTAATTTTTGTTAATTAAATAGCATGAGCATGAAATTGAAGTACTGCACTTGTTTATTGTGTTTCATGACTCAAAAACCTCAGCATTTACTTTTTAAACTTTGAATTAATTTCAACGCAAAATTGCTCCAAAAACAATTACCCATAAGTTAGAAATGTATTCACCATTTTACACACACAAAAAAATAGATCGGCAAATTGTGCAGGACGATTCATCTCCCTCTTTTAAGAAGGAAAAAGTTGGTTAATTTATTCATGACAGAATAACACTTTATTTTGGATTAAAAAAGTATTTGCTCTCAATGGCTTTGATAGACAGTATATCATAAGTGTTAATTCAACAAATTATCCAGAACAATACCAAAGAGCACAAATCCCAAATTAGGTGTTTTGTACTTGATGAAATTAGCTAATAGCACATAAATGGCTCGTACCAGGGGAGAGGGGAGGAAGAGGTGCAATTGCCCCATCACTTTCAAAGTGTGGGTTTTATATTTTCCTCAAGTTATCCTTTTTAAGATTATAAACGTGAAAGTGACTTTGTTTGTTACCTTTTCACGCCTTAACTACCCAACTGATCATCATCAAATGTGCTACACACGTTGTCAGGGGTGCCAGGGCAAACATAGAGTACTTTTCGTTTAGATAAAAAGTAGTGCATAATTTTATTCCAATTTTAAAGATAATCGTAAATTTGAGTGTGTCTCATGGAAAAATGGTCGTATTTGTTCGATTTTTTGCAGCATGTTAAAGCCCTTAAAATGTGGCACAGTGTAAACTTTACCCGAAGTTTGAGGGATAATTAGAACAACACCTAATTCTTCATTTGAAATCAATTTCATATTTTAAAACAAGGCATATCTTCATTTTTAAACTATTCTCCGCAGTTTTTGATCGTGGAATTACAGCAAGCTCAGCTTCAATTAGCATAAATAAAGTCAATAAGAAGTTTTGATGCTGTTGCCATTTTTTTCTAGAATGTATAAAAGTAAAATTCTTGCGTTTGCTTCGAGACTTTTCCTGTAATCGAGATATTTACAATTTTTCCCCTTTTGTTTATTTTTCCACTATCTTTCTTTTTTCTTTTTTTTTTTTTGTAATGCGAGTACAAATGTTCATGTATTTTATTCCTAAGAATAAGGAAAAAAATTACCATTCATTAATTTTGAATTTTACTATGAAAAAAATATTAAAATCAAAAAAACCTTTTTTTTTTTGAAAAACTCAAAGGTAGGTTAATTAAAAAAAAAGCTGAAAATTCGGCTAAATTATTTTTATTTGACACCAAAATGATACATCAAGTGTGAGCCAAAAAAGCTGCAAGGGCAGATTTAACATAGAAACCCGGCTATGGCTTATAAATGAAAAAAAAAAAAAAACTAGATGTGCCTTCCACCTAACTTGCTCTTCTACCCCTGGTTTAACCCTTCACAAGCCGCCAATGTAATAGCATAATTTAGAATCCAATTAATAAGATTACAGTATTTGAAAAAAAAAAAAAAAAAGCGTTTGAAAAAAGAAATGCAACATGCAAAAAATGACAATTTAGATACAGAAACTGGTTTAATAAAATGCCTAACAAACTTACAAAATTAACTGGGTGGTAAATTTATTGTGACCTATGGTTACAACAGATTTGCTGTTGATATTATTATTGACCTAATTAAGATATAAAGAGTGCAACATATTTTTTCCATATATACACTCACTTAAAATGCATATTACGATTTTCTTCCTTTAAGCATAATTAAATGCTCCTAAAAACACATTGTCACTTTTTTCCAATTTTATAAAAATTTTGATGGATCATTTATAAACACAAAAAATGATCAATTATGACATAAAACATTCTTTGAACGCAAATTCATCACTAAAAGGGAATCAAATGCCTTGAGATGTATTTAGATAGTAAGCATGTTAATTATCTATGAAAATGTCCATTGATTAATTTCTTGAGTAAACAATTTCTTTGTTGACATGCCTTTTTTTAGCCTACTTTCCCAGTAAAAGTCAGAAAAAGAAGAAAAAAGCATGAAAGAAGGCTTAATGCATCTTAAAAATATCGCGAAAAACAAAAAAAAAAAGTCAAGAATAAATAAAATAATTAAATAAATATCGAAAAATTAAAAATTGGAAAGTAGGGTATTGAGATTGGGGAACAATGTCTGTCGGTCGGTCTGTCTGTCCTCCCCCCCCCCCCCTAATAACTTTTGAATGAATTGTCCGATTCGAAAAAACTCTGTTTTTTGTTCGAAAGATCTCGGCAAGGACACCTCATTCCCAAAATTTACTTTTGATTTGAACGATTTTTTGTTCAATTTTGAACAGTTCAAAAAAACTTATCATTAGCGCCTACGGCGAAATTCAAAGCAATTTCGAACTGTGAGGGGAATTTGCTTCAAACAAGCTTTGTAGGAAAAAGCTTTTGATGAAAAACTTGTTTATAAAATATCTTTTCGATTTGAGCAATTTTCCATTCAATTTTGAACTGTTCAAATCCCTTAACATTAGCGCCTATGCGGAAACTGAAAGTCAATGTAGATTCTGTATTAGAAGGCGGATTTACTTCAAACAAATTTGTTGGAAATAGCTCTTGACGCCAAACTCCAGACATCGACTCCAAGAATTTACGGGCACCTGGCTCCGACTCCTGTGCCCAATAATTAATCGGACTCCGACTCCCCGACTTCGACTCTGACTTCGTAGCTTTGGCAAACATTTTTATACGGAGGACAATGACTCCGATTCTTAGATATTCGACTCCGACTCCTTTACCCCAAAATGAGATTGACTCCGACTCCGCAGCTATGGTTTTGACTGTGAAATAATTATTATTGATTTGACTTGTTATTTTAACGCTAAAATTTTAATTTAGGTATTCAGTTTTCGGCGAATAAACTCAAAGTCATTTATGTTTCTACACAAAGATATGCGCAGACGATTTTTTTTTTTTTTTTTGACAATGAAAATTATTTCTTTTAAGTTGACATTTTATTTTTTTATTTATTTTGGTAAGTGCATTAATTCATTTAAAGAATTGTTTTTGGCAACAGTGGAAAAAGAAACTTTTTTTTTTTTTGATATGATGTATTTATTTTAATGAGCTTATTAATTTTAATTGTTTTTTCGTTTTGAAAGCTGTTAAAGATTTTTTAATGGAAAAAAAGTGTGTTAGCTGCTTTGTTTAAAAGTTGCTGCTATTTTATTTGTTCGTTTTTTTTTTTACTTATCTAATTTTTTTTAGATAACTGAGGGATATTTTATTCCTAGAAATCAGCTTAAAGTATTTTGAAAATATGTTTGAAAACATTTGCGATTTTAGCTATTTTTGAGAATATTGATCAGGTACTAGAAAGTAGTACGGGTATACAGGAAAGTAGGCTCGTCTAGTTCTAGACAGAACTTTTTGTTTTAAACATATTTTACTGTAATGCCTTTTTAATTCATTTACCTTACTAAGGATCTGTGTTTCAGTAATTGGTCAGTCTGTGGTTCAGTATGTTATGCATTTCAGTCCTCTATTGTAGCCTAATTTTGTGTCTGACAGATATATTTAATTGTTATTTACGGTACAACCCTTTAGCACTTACGGTTTTAAAATTTACTTTTTTTTTGACAAAATAAAAAATATGGCAAAACTTTAGTCAACTTATGCAATCTTTCAAACATTTATTTTCCAAATCCCCCCCCCCCCTTTTTTTTCCCCTTTTCACTTCCAAAAAAAAAGCAACTTCAGCCTGTGAATTTCTGGTCCTGTACTGGCTTAATGTAGTAAATCCTGACTCCTGTTTTAAAAATCCCTTTTACCCTCAAATTTCTGTCCCAAAATGTGTTCATGCAAGATCACCCTTATTTTATGCATAAGTGTCCAAATTTTACTCGTTTCATGTTGAAAACTGTGACATGAGCCTTTTTTCATAAAGATCGAGTTTGTTGAAATTTCTGCCCCTTTTTCTTTTGCTATAATTTGCCGTTATGATTGGAATTTTCTGTAAGCTAAAGATAACCCTGAGTTAATTTATATGTTCAGTATAGTTCTGAGTTTGACTTTATATGTATATTTTAAGTTTTCTATATTAATGTGAAACTTTTCTCATTTTAGATAAATCCTTACATTGCTGGGGCCAATGTCCGGAATCGCTGATAGAGGCGGAAGAAGCTAAAGATGACTGCAAACCTCAAGTCCTCTCGTACTTGCGTGGAAAAGTTCTTTCTGCCATTGCGTACGACAGCGAAAACTGCAGCATCCCCGATGATGATACCTCCGAAAATTGAACTATGGACGAAATTGAACCTTTTCTTTTTCTCTTTGTTGAAATTGAGAGTAAAATATTGTCTTTCAAGATAAATAAATACTTTTGTGCTGAACAGTAAAGTAAGAAAAAACAACGCAAAAAAAAAAGCACAAATTGCCAATGACAGCAGACACGTGTTTCGGGGTTACAGGGAACGCCTTTTTCAATGCAAAAAGTAATGAGCTTATGGATGAAAAGACATCCGACAAAAGCCAAGAGCCTTTATGCACTGAAAAAGGCGTTCCCTGTAACGCCGAAACACGTGTCTGCTGTTATTGGCAATTTGTGCTTTTTTTGACGTTTTTTTTACTTTATTGTCTTTCAATCTGTTTTTTGTCATCATTTTTATTACACACACAATAATAAAGTAAAGAGCTCTAGCGTCTCATCTGAGTCATTGAAAAATGTGATCTGAACAGATTTTCAGATCGAGCCTTAAAGTTTATGTGATTAATTTCTTTTTATGGTTTTTTTTTTTTTTAAAAGATACTAGGGAGCTCTGCCCCCTGCTCGTTAACACTCGCCAACCCCTAAAGATTGTTTCCCAATCTTATTTGATTCGCAAAGATTTAAATCGTCAATTAGAAAGAAGATTAAAAACACATTATGGGCTCATTTTTGGATCAGCAAGCACCCCTTCCCCGGGTTTCAAAATACCTTGTACCAACTTGCAGAACCGTAAGGGCTAAGGGGCTCCTGAGCATTGCAAAACTGCGATTTGTAAGTTTGAAAAATCGTTTCATATTCGTGGTCTCTGGTAATATATTTTGCTCTGTATATCGGGGCTTGAATTGAGTTGGGCCTAATATTTTCCGTTAAAATCAAAACCCTTGAAGTTTGTAAATAAGACAGAAGAAACATGCGAATCGAAAAGATGTAACTATGGCAACGCCAAATAAAACAATTTTAATGGTGATGATATTATTCGAACTTTATTTTTAACGGCTTGTAACTTTTTTTCCTTTGGAGATGGAAGCTTAGTTTTTCTACTATAGGTCAAGTTACATCTAAAAAAAAGAGTAAAAAAAGCCGCTCTCTTTAGTGGTGTCAAAAACAAAACTGTGGGACAATTCTTTCGCTTTTTACTGATAGGCACTACTTTCTTCGTTAAATCTAACTTTTTGCTAAGCCAAAAAAAGTTTGAGCTAAAAACGCTAATAACTCCTGCCGAATTTAAGTTGGAGCATGGGGACAAATTGCGTGGAATGAGAAAAATTCTACCCTTTCCAACGATATATAAAATTAATATGTGCAAGTAATTTTTCACCCCTTCAATAGGCAATTTACGCGAAATTTGAGCTTAAAAAATTTAAAAAAAAATCGAATTTTAAAAAATAAAACCCTAGATGCACACTCCCAGGGCTCAAAGTAATTTTGTACAAATTTTCAAGGCTATGGGGGTCTCTTGGACGCAGGTTCACCACAAACTTCCTTCCAGAATTTCTTTGAAACCTTACTTTTATCTCTACATAGTATAATATGAAGTCTCCAAAGAGTGTCTGTCTCTCTAAACGCGAAAAACTCGGAGAACTACCCTGCCGATTTCACCGAAAATTTAGTTTCTTATCTCAGCAAAGGAAAGGTTTGTAGACCGGTTCGAAAAAACTTCGACGAGTAGTTCTTTTTTTATTCCAATTTAAGCCCAACTTGCACATTAATTCTCGAATATGAGGGTGAAAAATTACTTGCACATATTAATATTACTGACGTTAGAAAGGGAACTCGAAATTTTTTAGGCATAGTTGAAATTTAGGCACTACTTTCTTCATTCAATAAAAAGTGAAGGAATTATCTCACAGTTTTCTTTTTGACACCATTGTAAAAAGCAACATTTTTTTACTCTAGATCCAAAGTGACTTTTGGTCGAAAAGTAAGCTTCTAACTTCAAAGGAAGAAAAGTTACAACACTTTTTTTAATCAAGTTCAAAAAGTCCCATTTCCATTAAAATTGTTAACCATTTAATCTGTGGTTAGGGTGTTTGGCTACCAATTAATCGTCATAATTTGCTTTTTCACAATTTCGAATATTTTTTTAGCCCCAATTTTTCCGAATAGTAATAATTTATGCAGGAAAGAAAATTCTATGTTGACTCAATGATGTTACCTCTAGATGTTATTACAGTGCTTAAGGGTGCTCTTCACTGAGAGTCTGAAAGATTCGGATCTAATGTTAACCTACGGAGAAAGTTGGAGCTTGTTTTACAAATTCCTGTGAAGTTTTCGGATCCGGTTTTTTTTCTGAGTATTTTTCAAGACCATGTCTGTTTCTTTTAGTTTTTACTTTTTTGATGTGTCCATTCTCCGATTTTTTAAAATTCGAGAAAAAATGAATTTCTTCGAAAACGAGGTACTGTTGGACATTTCGCTCTGTAAAACATCTGCAACTCGTGCTATCGAAATTTTAAGAACGCCCTGACACGCAAAATATTTCCAGCTCTCTTTTGAGATCTTGTTTGAAATAATGCGACCATTTTTTAAACAAATATCATGTTCTAACTATTGAAAAAAAATTTCAAAATACGTTCACTTTTTGCATTCGCCCCGCCCTTTATTAGAAACCTCCCCTTTTTGAGGGGTAAGCACAGACTTAAGGGGTAAGTGCTAATGGGGTGTAAGATTTATTACCCTCTCATTAGTTCCCCTCAATGACCTCCGCTGGACGTCCTTTCTTCTTTCCTCTTTTCCTAAGGCTTTCGTGAAAAATCAAGTGCTTTTGAAAGTGAATCCATGTAGATGCGTGCTATTAGCTGTTAAATTCGCAACATCTGCTTTTTTTCAAATTTGTGGTTTGAAAAGAAATAGATTTGAAAGGAATATTTCTGAGTCAAATTGTTTATTTACAATATAATGAACATTGTTACAATGCTGTCGAATGCGAAAAGTTGACATTTTTCCCTTCCAGTAGAAAAATATTTTTATATATAGATTAAATCGTATTCCAGATACTGGGTATTTTGCATCATTTTACATGTGTTTTATGTTACTACAAATGGTACACACATAAAGTGCTTTCCACAGCTCAACAAACATTTTTGAAAATTATTTGTGTCTTTAAGAGCCAGACTCGTCAAATTTCTTTAGAAGGTTTGGGAGGTGGAAAATTCAATTGCGGAAAACATTCCGTACACCAACATACTCATTAAACACATAGAAAATCATGAAAAATATATTAGCAATTTAATATAATTCAGTTAATGTAAAAAACACACCGTGGTAGAATTACTAAGCATTGTATGTATTAGTTTTAATGACGTTTTCAGCCTTATGTTGCCTACAAAGCTAACTAAAATGTGAACAATATAGAATGGGGGTTACAAGTTTTCACTGTTTTCTATTTTCATTCTCAGAAGCTAGATCAGCATTTTAATACAATGTAGAAAAAATTAATTACAGGCATAAAGGTTTTCAGGTCACATAAGCACCCCCCCCCCCCTCCCTTAAAAAACATCATTAAAGATCGTCTTAAATTTCGTTTTTATG
>NW_026557657.1:0-71860 GCF_026930045.1 Uloborus diversus
GGCCTACGAAGGAGGGCGGTGGTGGGGGTGGGGGTTGCTGATCCGATGGCGCAAACTTCATGTTTTTAAGATTTTTTTTTTGAAAAATTTTATTTTAAATAATGGTTTTTTGGGGGGGGGGAGCCTCCACCCTCTATAACCTGAGGGGGGTGAATTCTTTCTTAAAGAGGAACATCCCCTTTTGCAAGTAACTGCCAATAGGAAACAGCCATCAGCCATCTGAATAAAAAAAAAGTTCAGGCTGTTTTTTCAATAACGCCAAAAGCGGTAGTGTCTTCCAAATGGGGGATGGGGGGGGTGGTGGTCATGGCGCATACTGCGTCAGTCAAGGGTTGTTTTTAAAAAATATCGATTTTTTAAGGTATTGTATTGGGGCAGTCCCCAACCACCATCCTTTCCCACAACCTCCATCCCCTAACACATGAAGGGCTTCTTATTTTGATTTGGAGGGGGGGGGGGAGCACCCTAGCCGCAAGAACTGTTATTAAACTCTGCAATAGGGAAAAGTGAGAGTGCCATTTTTCACTCCTAGGGTGCCACCTTTTTCACCCGTGGTGCACGCTGGGATTAAGGGTGCCGCTGGTGCTACAAGCTTTTCACCCCTGAAAGGTGCCAAACGCAACCTGTAGTTTTAATTATGTACATATTCTTCAATTTTTCAGTACTACTTGATAGAGGTGGCACTAAAAGCAGAGTAAATATTTCACCATTTCACTCTGCCACTTATTCCTCTTCTTAGAAGTTACTTAATCTATTTTGCAGTTTATGAAAAACTAAATCAAAATACTGAGGTTTTTTACTCTAATAGATGACACTAATTAGTACAATACTTTCTTTTCAAAGATTTCCCCAGGAATCTTTGAGGAGCAGTTACGAAAACCTTAAACGAAAGACTGTAAACTAACTATGGATTACCTTCTTCATACGGGGTGTTTTCATACCACTAAAAAATCTCGGGCGGGAAAACCGGCGTGTTTTTCCACTCGTATGTCATTACCCTTATTTGAATTGTTGTTTAGAAAATGGAATTGCCGAGTTGTTGGTGAAAGCGATGATGCACAATGAGAGAGGGGTACCCCCCATTTACTTTAGCATGATGAAAAACTTCCTTTTTTCAATTTTTTGCGAGAGATTTCTTATTCGATTCTGAAACAGGTTACGCAAGAGACCGGAGGTGCTCCAGAAGCTCCGGTTAGATGTATTGTGTGCTTGTTAGGCAGTTGGGATCGCGTATCGAGATTCGTTTCTTGTGTTTTGGCGCCATTAGTGGCTTCTTGAATTAGTTTTCTACGACGCTTGTCTGCCTATTTGTGCTTTACTTGGATTTTAAATGTAAGTACTGTTATTCTTTTCTGGCATCGCTCGACACCGATGTTTTCTCGTATTCCTTCTACTGACAAAAACAAAATTTTTTACACTCTTGAAACGTGAAACTGCCAAAGTAGGTATCTCCAATTCCAATGTTTTCGCTAATGAGTTTTTTTTAAATTTATATTTTGTTTTATTTATTTATTTTTTATTGTTACTTCTTCTTATTTTTTTCATGGTAGTACTTAGATAGACCAACATCCTGAGACAAAGAAGCAAAATGGTCTCCTAAGTTGTTTTAAAAACAGGAAAAGTTATTGTAACTCATTTCTTTTTGTACCGCCATATATGTGAATTTTTCCAAATGTTTTTTGGGATATAACCTATTTTTGTTGCCGTACGTTTCCCTTAGTCGTGCGAATATACTTTTTTCGGGGATACGAAAAAAATAAGAGTTTTTGTTTGTTTTTTTAACTCCTCTTTTCAAAAAAAAAATTTTTTTTTTAATGTTGTGAATTTTGAATTGTGTTGAATATTTAGATTGTTATAAATTTTTGAAATGTTTGAATTTTCGAGTACGGTGCTGTGCTTAACGAAAGGTTTACGGTGAAGCCCGGTGTGCGCTAGTAACAATATCAGCTTATAAAGAGCTAAATCGGGGATTAATTTTCCATTCCTTTTTGATTTTCTTTGGTATTAGAGTGGTTTTCGCGTTTCTCTGTTCGCGCTTTGCAATCTAAGGAAGGAGGACTGGAAAACGTCCCTATTTGTTGCGTTTTGTTTGCAGCGATTTAACTTCTTCAATTATTCAGATAAGAGTTGCTCGGGAATTTGGGTTCCCATTTAGCTGGTAGGATGGATCATTATCGTTATTATTTATTTATTTATTGCCATACAGTTAGGAAAAAAATTGTATTTGCGAGTAAGTTATTTATCCTGTATGTTTTAAGCTATTAAATATTTAAATTACATCACAAACCCGCTCTAAATTAAATCATATGAATAGAAATCATAAATAAAACAAAAAAAATTAATTTGAGTTTTGACATTTTGAATTCAAATTATGTTTTTCGCAATCACGAGTGTGTGTATGTAGGCGTGTGTTTGTGTGTGGGGGTTATGTGTATGTGTGTGTAGGCATGTGTGTTTGCGTCTGTGTGCTGGCATAAGTGTGTGGGTAGTTGTGTGTATGAATGTGTATGTGGTGGGGTATGTGTATGTGTGTGTAGGTATATGTGTTTGTGTCTGTGTGCAGGCATGAATGTGTGGGTACTTGTGTGTATGTGTGTGTGTATGTTTTTGTGTGTGTATGTGTGGGTGTCTGTATGTATGCGTGTGTGTATGTGTTTGTGTATGTGTATGCGTGTGTATTTGTTTGTGTGTAGGTGTATGTGTGTGTATGTGTATGCGTGTGTATGTGTTTGTGTGTGTGTGCGTGTGTGTGTGCGTGTGTGTGTGTAGTTTTGTATGTATGCGCGTAGGACATGTCCTACAATGGATGCAACCTGGAGACGGCTTTCGCTATAGGAGCAGCATCGTGAGGAGCCCGTCGACGGTGATGGTGCGGATGGTGGCGGTGGGAAAAATCAAAAGACGCCAAAAACAGTCAAATGCAATCGTGATTGCTCAATAAAAATATTAGAAATCATTCCTTTGTTAAATTCAAGTGCCGATTGATAATATGTAAAATAATTTTTATCAGAAATTATAATACATGCGTTTTTAGATTTTACTGCATAATTACGGAAACTTGCGCTTCTACGAAATCAGCTTTTTAAACATAAATATATAATGTACCGTTTCCTCTTTATATTTCACATTTTAATGATTTCATTAATAATTTTGTTAACAAACTAATTATTCGTTCTTTACTGCAGAATATTGAAAAATAAACTATAAAAAGAAATGTTAATCTGAAACAGTAAGTGATTTATTTTAGAAACTTTGGCATTATTTATATTTTTCAAATTTTACACCTTTCGGGATTTTGTTCAAAGTATGCAATCAATATTTTAATGAATTGTATAATCTCGTAAAAATTTAGACGGAAATAAATTTTTGCACTTTTCACTCAAACTTTTATTTAAGTTTGGGAGTTTAAAGTATCTGTTTTGATTTATTTTAAGCATGTTTGTCAAATGTCTTTGAAAATAAAGTTGTTTAATTAAGGCATAATTTGTAGCAAAAGAAGTTTGGGAGCTTTACACTACCTTTAACAGGTAAATGGCAGTATCTGCAGAAATAAGTTTTCGAGATATTTCAAGAAATACGTTTTGAATTCTATACTAACAATAGGGAAATGTTACAATTTGACGGGATTTTTTTTTTTTTTCGCGCTTTTTGTTTTCAGTGGAAACCGAACCAACAGGCTTGTACAATAAAGCTGACGTACAATAGAAGACAAAAATGAAAAATAAGCAGTTATACTGCCGTTTACCTGTATAGGCTTTAGAACTTATTTTAATGTGTAAATAGGCCAGAATTTTGTCTAAAAAAAGAAAACTATTATGAGATTTAAAAGAAGTGAGAGAGCTCATCTTCCCCGAGCTCCCATGCAAATTAAACCCTGTATTTCATGTAATTATACTGCCAAAAAAAAAAAAAAAAAAAAGGATATTTAAAGAAACGGGGGCTTAATTATAATAAAATACGACCATTATTTCTGCATTTTATGTCAACTTCTTGGCAAGTTTTATCAGAAAAATATTCCTGTCGGTTAAGCTTGGAATTATTTTTAACTACTGTTGATATTTAAGCATCGTAAACTATGTTTTGATTACAATGTTTGATATTCAATGATTGTTCAATGATGTTTAATGATTGTTTGATGTTCAATGATGTTCATTGATTGTTCAGTGTAATTGGTATATACGCATATGTTTCATATCAAAGAGTGTTTCGTTGAAATATGATCCTCGGTCTACTTTTCAATCGTAAATGACCCATTGTAAAAATAATAATAATAAAAAAAAAAAAAGAAAGAAAAACTCATTAGAATACTCGAATGAAATCAAATGAGATTGATTTATACTTTTCAAGAGTAATGAGTTTGGTAAAACCCTCTCCGAAACAAAAGTTTGGTTATGGTCCTGCGTGATTGCTAAAAAAAAAAAAAAAACGATAAGAAAGCACCATAATAATAATCCTATACAGCTTTTACGTAAATTTTGAGATTAATTTTCGTAGTTTTCTATTTTAACAATGTTTCTAATTTTTATTAGCAATGTTAATTAAGTATGTATAATTATATCAGAATAGTAAAATCTCACTATTAACATTTAAACATTTGTTGTGGCGTGAGGGAGGGTTTGGTTATAACAGTCCATACGCTAAACAAGGCATAGCTTAAGGCAGTGTTTCTCAACCTTTTTTGACCAGCGGACGGGCTAGGACGTTGGAAAAAAAAAGAAAAAAAAAAAAAAAAACCGTGGACCGGTGACTTTTTTTTCCTTCTCCTTCTGTCTTTCTTTCTTTTTTTTTCTTTTTTTTTTGCAAAGAAATCAAACCTGGGATTGTTAAAGTTTTATGAAAATGTTTTGTAAACAGCAGGAGATCCCCCCCCCTTTTTTTACAAAATAATAATAATAATAATAAATAAATAATTATTTTAATAAAACTTACTGTTGAAGAACTGTTACAACAAATGTTTAAATAATAAGAGTAAGATTTTACTGTTTTGATATAATCATACATAATTAATAAACATTGCTGATAGAAAATAGAAACATCGTTAAAATAGAAAACTACGATAGTTTATCACAAAATTATATATAGCATTATTATTATGCTGTTTTCTTTTAATTATTTATTTATTTTTTTTGAGCAATCACGCAGGGCCGTAAAAAAACTTTTGTTTTAGAGTGGGTTTTCCAAACTCATTACTCTTGAAAACCATAAATCAATCAAATTTGATTTCATTCATATATTCTAATGTTTTCTTTTTTTTAATTTGTTAATTTTTACAATGGGTCATTTACGATTGAAAAGTGTAGGCTGAGCATCATATTTCAACGCAAAACTCTTTGATATGAAACATATGCGTACTTACCAATTACATTGAAAAGTTTGCAGTCCATACTTTTTCCAGAGGTGCCCACCACTCCAAGGTCAAAGGTGCACCCCCTCAATATCACAGATACCCCCCCAAAGCAAGAGTTCCCCCAAAATGAGAAAAATACCCCTCCCCCTAAAAATTTCAACGACGCAGTATGCGCCATGACCCCCTCTTCCTAGGTGGACACTCCTGCTTTGTCAGCTCATATTGTATAGTAAGTGTCAGTAAGGAAATACTTTTCCGAACTATATAACTCTGATATCTGTTACATTTTCAGGTAGCATGTTATGATCACTGGATCGACAAGAAAAAACAATGTAAAATTTGTTCTTGCTACATAGTGCGTTTAAGTTTCCTAAAGAATATGATGGTTGAATTTAAAATTATTTTAAACTTTATTTTTTAGTTAAACTAAAACATTTTGTCTTTTTTTTTCTTGTAATCATTATACAACAGTAAATTTTTGGCCAAATATTTAGTAAGAAAAGAATTTGAAAAAACAAAAAAGAGTAAAATAACGAAATAATATTTAATAATAAAGTAATAAAAATTAACAATACATTTACAAACTGATTGTTGTAAAATAATTTTAAATCTTTACGCCTTTTTTTAACACTTTTTATAATCTTACATTAATATTAATATTACCGAGAGGATATTTAAAATTTTAACATGTGCCCCTACATGTTGTGTTCACAAGTGCCCTGTCATCTACCTTAGAATTAATTTTCAAAAACAAAGAATTCTTAATTAAATAAAATAATTAAACCTTGTCATAAATTTCCTTGAATGTTCATATAATGGTTTTCAATAAATTAGCTTAGCTTATTAGTTTGTTTAAACATGTTTTCACGTGAAGAAGACATAACTAAAATTACACAGAGCACCTGGGAAAACAAAAACTTTGTCACCACAGAAAGAGAAACTGGCGCATTGCTCTAAAAGTCTGGTCAAGAAGTGAATCGATTATTTCTGAAAGGGCGTAAGTTCTACGGGAATTCGTTGGAATGGTTGGTTGTTATTAAATAACCATTATTTCGGATTTTGTAAAGATTTTTTGCTTGACGTGATCCTAGTAAAGCATACCATGTTCCCACGTGCTCTCCTTTCCCATATATATATATATATATATATATATATATTATATATATATATATATATATATATATATATTATATATATATATATATATATATATATATATATATATATATATATATATATATATATATATTATATATATATATATATATATATATATATATATATATATATATATATATATATATATATATATATATATAAATAAATTCTTTAAATAATCAAAGAATGCATATTTTGATTGAACGGTATGATATTAATGATACTCTATCATGTTTTAATAAAAATTAAATAAAGTTCTCTCAAACTATACGTAGAATTCAACATTTAAAAAATAAACATTAATATAATTGAACATTTTTGCTTTATTGAATCAAATCTTTTTAAACAAACGTGAATAAAATAAGCGACGGCCACTGTAATAACTAAACAAATTTTCCGTGTTTTTCACTAGAACTGAGTCTATATTCAAAGAATACATGAAACCTGAAGTAAAGACGGATTCATAACAATATTCACTATTTTGACTAAAATTGAAATCACTCCCCCCCCCCCCCCGAAAGGTTTTTGCAAAATATTCTGCTTCATATACTACGATGTTTTGAACAAGAATTCGCCGAGATCTTACCAGCGCAAAGTCAGGCGTTGGAGGGTATTAGTGACACCTTTTTGCGAATAAATGGAATCAAGCCAATTTTTTTACTATATCATCTTTATTTACGTCATTCAATTATAAAATCAAAATCACCACTTAGTATGCTCCCCCCCCCCCTTTTGTCCAATATCATTTTTTATTCTACTGGGCATAGAGTTAACTACAGTTTTGCACTTCTCTTTGAATTCCTGATCTGTAAATCATATTTTAGCAAAGCACAAATAATTTTTTCTTTTGTTGTCAAATCAGATTTTCACTCTGTCACAATGGCCTGTCTCTTCTTCAGTGAAACATCCATGGCTAACAAAAAGATAAAAAGTGACCGGATTGAGAAAAAACGGCAAAAATATGTAAAAATTTATAACACTTAAACAAAACACAATATTTATGACAACAAAACGTAAGGTTATAACGCCTAATCTACTGGTAGGCTAAACAGCTGTTATAAACAACCTAAAAAAAAACAGAACATTTAAAAATTCCCAACTTTATTCCATTAATTCGCACAAGGGTGAAGTTCAAATCATAAAAGCAATTTTAGTAGAATTGTTATGCTTTTCTTTTTTTAGACGTGCTGTTGGCAATATAGAACGCAAGAAGAGATGATTATAAAGCAATATATCAGGGGCGGCTCGTCGCTATGGGCAGGGTGGGCCCGGCCCACCCAAAAAATTGTAATTGATAAAATACATTATTAACAAAAATATCGTTTTGTGTTTCAGTTTAAAAAAAGTAAAAAGTAAGGCGCACAACAGATTTCAAACATCTAGCCCCCCCCCCCTCTCTCTGCATATCTCTAAACAAAACCAGAAAGTTTTTAAATCCTATTAATTTTAGCGCTGTGCACAGTTTTGGGAGCTGCGGGCACGCGTGAAGCTGCCCCCGAAACTAAGAGTCACGCCTCTGCCCTTAGCCAATCGCAATGACTGGATCAGAAAGCGAAAGCCTTTTATCATACCGTTCCGATTCTGTTTTTTTTTCTTTTTGTCTTAATTTTTTCCTCTTCAACAGCTATTACTATATATATATATATATATATATATATATATATATATATATATATATATATATATATATATATATATATATATATATATATATATATGGTGAGTTCGATCGAATCTGCCATACGAAATGGGGTGATAGAAGAGCCCAAGTGGGATATAGAACCACCCATTATCGTGTTCAATCCTTAACCGTAACCGAGTTATGGTAGATATAAGGAAAATGAGTAAAAAAACAAAATTCTGAGAAAACGACCAATTTCTGAAATTCTTTTAGTACTTACAAGGGAAATAAGTACATAATTGGAAAGAGCAGATTAAATCCTGCAAAATTACACCTTTCCCGTCAAGATAGTAGCATTTTACAGCGAACTACAAGCTTTGAAACGTTTGACACACTCAGAATTGAAATGGCGCCAAAGTTTTCAAGCGACATTTTCAAAAACAACCGTATGAGCTACAATCGGTCAAATCTACCAAAAACTGGCCCATTTTACAAGCTTTCCGATCATACAACAACAAATCATATTGGGCTTTAAGTTCAGCAGAAATTTAGGCTTTTGTTTGAAACTGTAAAAATCTACATTCGTTGAAAAAGGAAAACCAGCAAAGAGTCCCCTTTTTCTGTTTTAAACTTTCAGTTTCACGTTAGCATGTTGGTTTCTTTGTTCAAGAAAATGATATTTTTGTATCGAAATGATAATTTTTACATTTTATTAAGTGAAAAAACATAAGAGATAACAATAAGTAGAAATAAAAAAGCATCACTTTCCCATGCTTTCAACATAGGAGAAATCATTAATAAAAAAGTTACACTAACATCAATGAGTACGTTTGATCAATCTTCAAAATTTACAATAGATGCTGAAATTGCTCGCCGCCACACCTGATGCATGCTTTCGCCTTTTTGAGAACTGAAACAACCGTTGCTCCTAATGAAATTTCATCTCTTAGTTTTACTACGGCTCCATCAAACCGGTTGCGCAGTTCCTGCAAACTGGTTACTTCTGTTTTGTATACTTCTTATTAGAGCTCCTAAAGGAGTCCACTGGTGTCAGTTTTGGCGATATAGGTGGCTAAGGAATGGGACCCGTAAGACCAATACATTGGAGATACTATTCAGTTTTAAACTTCCGAACGGCATTTGGAAATGAGCAGAGTTACCACCGTGTTGAAAAATGATTTCCACTCTCTCCGAATCAGGAATAGCATCCAGTAAGCCAGGCAAATGATGTTCCATGAACTCTAAATATGTGCTTCCTGCATTAAAACACCTTGAAACCAGTAATGTTCCCATCATTTTTTCTGAGGGTATACTCCCACTAATCCATTTCGCACAATAAGTGTATGTGATCATATAGTATGTCATAATATGAAAATTTAAGAAGCTTGAGGGTATACGCTATGTGTCTAAAAAAGTTTGAGAGTATACGGCGTATATGAAGTATACCCTATGGGAATACCACTGCTTAAAACATATGCAGACCCATCAAATAATCGCTGGTTACGACCAGTCAAACATTTAAACTAAATCGAGTTTGGAACTTGGGGTAAAAAATGGATTTTGTTCAGCAGACTGATGCCAGTTATGCAAAATTATCATGCCCATATTAGAGTTCATTGAACATCATTTACCTGGCCTACGTGATACTATTCCTGTTCCAGAGAGAGAGAGAAAGTCATTTTCCAACACGATTGAGACCCAGCACATTCCTCAAATGCCGTTCGGGAATTTCAAACTGAAGAGTATCCCAAATGGATTGGTCGTACGGGTTCCATTTCTTGGCCACCTAGATCCCCAGACCTGACGCCAGTGGACTTCTTTGTTTGGGGATTCTTAAAACAAGAAGTTTACAAAGCAGAAGTAGCCAGTTTGCAAGAATTGAGCGACCAGCTTGATGAAGCAGTAGTGAAACTAAGAAATGAAATTTCACAAAGAGCAACGGTTGTTTCTGTTCGCAGAAAGGCAAGAGCGTGTATCAGGTGTGGCGACGACCAATTTCAGCAGCTTTTCTAGATTTTGGAGATTGATTAAATGTGCTCATTGATGTTAGGGTAACTTTTTTAATATTGTTTTTTCCATTGTGAAAAGCAAGGGAGAGTAATTTCTACTTATTGTTATCTCTTGTTGTGTTTTTTCACTTAATAAAAATGCTAAAATTATTATTTTCATATAAAACTATTATTTTGTTAAACAAAGAAAGCAGCAAGCTTCGTGAAACAAAAAATTTAAAACACAACAGGAGCGACTCTTCGCTGGTTTTCCTTTTTTCAATGAATGCAAATTTTTACACTGCTTTAAAAAAAAGCCCGAATTTCTGCTGAACTTGAAGATCAAAATGATTTTTTGTTGTATCATCTGAAAGCTAGTAAAATGGGCCAGTTTTTGGTAGATTTGACCGATTGTAGCTCATACGGTTGTTTTTGAAAATGTCGCTTGAAAACTTTGGCGCCATTTCAATTCTGAGTGTGTCAAACGTTTCAAAGCTTGTAGTTCGCTGTAAAATGCTACTATCTTGACGGGAAAGGTGTAATTTTGCAGGATTTAACCTGTTCTTTCGAAATGTGTACTTATTTTTCTTGTAAGTCTTACAGGAATCTCAGAAATCGGTCGTTTTCTCAGAATTTTGTTTTTCTACTCATTTTCCTTATATCCACCATAACTCGGTTACGGTTAAGGATTGGACACGATAATGGGTGGTTCTATATCCCACTTGGGCTTTTCTATCACCCCCTTTCGTATGGCAGATTCGATCGAACTCACCCTGTATAAGGCATGGAGATTGCCGGTTTCATGAGATTTCGTACATTTGTTTTACAACGCGTGCATAATTTTTTTAGTTATTTGTTTGTTTTTGGAGTTAAGAGATGCTTATTCTCAAAATTTCTGTGTAAGGACTTTCTTTTCGAATAGTAGAGCAGCCCGGTGGTCTGACGCACCGGCAAAAAAAAAAAAAAAAAAAAGACTGATCCTCAGATTTTTTTGGTCGTCCACGCAAAAAATAAAAAAAAGGAAAAGAAAGGAAACTCCATAATACCTAATGATAATATTATCCAACACTTGATCTTTTACGTCAGTTTTAAGATTAATTTTCATAATTTTCTTTGATTTCTCAGTAGCTTTTTTAAAAATTGTGTCCATTTTTTTTGACCATAGTTACTTCTTGTCTTAACATTTAAATACTTGTGTATCAGTTATTTAATAGAGTTTTTTTTATATATTTACTTATTCATTTATTATTATTATTACTTTCTAAAAAAGGAAGGGGGAAAAAACTTCAGCCGTTCGTAATTTTTTTTTTCATTAGTTTTTAACGGTTCGCGAACATTTTTTTTTTAACAAGTTAACAAGAAAACAGCACAAGTCCGCGTGAATTTTTTTGAAAAGCTTTTGCAGGCCCGCATGTCAAAAAAGGTCGAGAGACACTGTAGAAATTACATTACTGTTTTTCATCAGATCGCAGTTCTATTGGTACGTATCTTAGCTTTTTTTTTTCTATCATATAGGATAGGTATAGTTTTGACATTAATTAAAATATTTAAGATCCTTTCAAGCTAATGTGCCTATTACTAGTCGATTAAATATTTTGTTAAGGGTATATGTGTGACCGTAATTAATTTTTCAACCACACTTACTCAAAATTATTGTTTAATAATGATGATAATACATAAGTTAAATTTGAAAGTCGATTAGTAAAAAATGCAGCAATAGAAATATTATGTTTATTTTTTTTTATTTCATTTACTTATTTTTGTTGTTGTTCAGACGGACCTTTTAGACGCTATTTGTCAGTTATCCATGTTTTAATTTTAAGGTTGCTTGAATTGTTATGTCAAGATGCGTATACTGTAATTAAAGTATTTTTTTAAAAAATATTGTTGAATACCTTTTTATGCCTGTCCTGAAAATAATTTAATTCACCAAGCAAAACCATTTTTCACGGGGGGTGTTTTTAGTGGTAAGGGGTCTTTCTCTTTTTGAGAGTCTGGTTCCTTAATGTTTGACGGTGTGCCACCCCTCTTGGAGGGAGGGGAATGGCACAGTTGATGAGATTAATATTTTTATTACAACATATTATTATTATTACTGCTGTTAATATTATTATCAATTCGATCGCTTGAGGGAAGCCGAGTGTTTCATTTAAAATATGCAGGGTGTTCCGTTTTAACCAATAAGACCTTCATTTTCGCAATTGTTTGTTCAAGGTGCATACTTCCAATTGCAGAAATGTTCAAAATCAGATGCAGAGTTAAGATACTAAAAGTTTAAAGCGAAAAAAAAAAGAGTCAAAAACTAAAAATAACTTTTTATACTGACCCTAGGTCTCTTAACTTATATTTAGGGAAATAATCTCAATTGAAATATATTACTAACAGAAACAATTTGACATTTATGCGACCAAAACTCAAGGAGATATTCGAGTTTAAAGTTTTAAGGGACCAGATAGAAATAAGATAGGAACTTATCGTCCTTTCAGAAGAATGATAGGTTGTCAAAGTTAAAAAACAAAGTATTTATGTTTTTTAATGCTATTCAAAAACAAATGCAAATTTTATTCTGTGATGCGCGAAAACACTATAAAACATTAATCAATTTGAAAAACCAGTTTTGCACACAAAAATTTTAAGCCTTTTTAAACTGCTATATTTTCCCTCAAAAGGTGTTATTGACAGTGAGTGTAAAGTGGTGTAAGTCACGAAACGCTGCGTTTCATATCTGGGTGAAGATTGGTCGTACTAATGACAAACTTTTTGTGTTGGAATTACATTTTAATGGTGATGACTTCCCTGAATATAAGTTGGAGAACCTAGGGCCCGTATAAAAAATTGAATTTTGTATCATTTGACTCATTCTTATTTTTGCTTCAAACTTTCAATTCCTTAACCTTGCACCTGATTTTGAACATTTTTGCAATTAGAAGTATGCATCTTGGACAAACGGTTGCAAAAAAGAAGGTCTTGTTGGTTAAAACGAAACACCCTGTATAATCTATGTACACACAAACCTGTTTTTGTGCGGTCTTTCTTTTTGTACAATTTTTTTGTGTGATTTTTTTTTCCCCCGCGATATATGAAAATTTCAATCAGATTGGGACTCAATTGACGAAATTATTTATGAAACAGACAAAATGTTTTTTAAAATGAACGAAGTTATCTTTAAAACGAACAATTTGTTTTTATGAGGTTCTTATCCACCGCACAAAAACAGGTTTGGGAGTATTAAATCAAGAGGTATAATTTTGTAGGGCTATCTGAAGTTTGTATTAACTGATTTAAGTATCATTTTATGTTCCTCAGCATTAGTTTACTAACCATTGTTTTCATCATTTTATCTGTGTAAACATATAAGGGTCATTCTCCAGAAAACGTAACTTTTGAACGCAAATATTTTTCAATTTCGAAACCTTTTGTTTTCTTTTTTTTTCATTCTTACAAGAAAGTGTTACCTTCTAGAAATAACCATAAACAATGGCCCAGCTAAGTTCCAATTATTTTACTCATAAATAAAAAAAATAAAAATCATAAATTTTCATATTATGACATACTATGTACCTATATGTTCACGTTACACAAATTGTGCTTAATAGATTACTGTGAGTATACCCTCAGGAAAATTGATGGGAACATCACTGCTTTTAATTAAACAAGTTATTAAGCAACAAAAAGTCACACAAGGTGTATGACACGCCACGAAGGTGAGAATTCACATGTTGTGAACCAAAAATTTTCAAAAAATAAATAAATAAATAAAAAAATTGCTGTCAGGTTTAAATAGATATGTTTTTGATGACATTAAAAATCAACGTTAAATGAATTGTTCCCTAAAGTTTTTACTGTAAAAGCCGTGTGACTGAAAAGTTACACTTTTTGAAGAATGACCCATAAACATAACTGCGGGACCACCCACTAAATTAAGGCACGAGCCGCCACTGCCTAAATGACTAACCCAGAAACACAGGCATACAGTACTTTTCAATTTATGTTTCCGTAAACTTGCTTTTTTTATTGTTTAATTTTCCATGAAATATTAATCAAAAAATTTAAAGACTTGCTTTGAAACAAAGATATTTTAACGCTTTTTTAAAAATTGTTGTTGTAAAGTTCTTAAAACCTAGACGACTTCCATAAAATAATATACGACGAGAAACTTTTCTTATGTAAATCGTATGAAACCTCATAAGGTTGTTCAATAGAAAACTTTTAAGGAAGTTCTTTATGTGCACTGAAAGTAAAGTTTAACCTTTTAGTGAACGAAAATGACTTTACGACAGCAACTTAAACGTATTTCTTGAAAATGACAAGCAAGACAAAAGTTGAGGAAGTGTTGGACGCTTCAGGAGATTTTATTTCTTACTTGACTCACACAAAAGATTTTATTAACTTTATAAAACACTTTCTTCAAATAAATACTATTTACACAACCCTATTCAGAACACGTGCATTTAGCTCTGAATTTGGTAAAAACCCAAGATAATAAATTCTTAAAATGAAAATGCAGAGTCGATGTTTTTGCGAGAAAAAATTATCTATTTCTTTTCTTGTCACAGAAACGCGCATTTTAGAGCAGTAACGCGAGACAAAAATGTTGCTGTAAACAACGTTTCTTCAAGCGGGAAACTTTTCAATTACATCGAACTAGGAAAAAAGAAAATGGTTAGTTGCTAGTTGACCTGTCAAACAAGTTTAAAAATTCTTACGTATAAAAAAAATTAATGTGTAAAATGTTAAATTTTATTCAAGTAGCTGCACAAAAATAAACATTTTCTAGTTAAAATATTATAAATCTTATTGTAGGAGAGATAAGTTCACTATTATTAATAAAAACAAATATTTCCCCATTGAGGATAAATATTTGTGTTACATTATTGAGAAAAAATATTGACTCGACGCTAAATCCCGGTTATCACAAATTTGCCATTTCAACTGCGCTTGTGCACGGACTTTGTTTTTTGGGCTTTCTGTTTTAAGATTTCGTGTTGCTTGCTTATATTTAGGTTGTGCTAGAGTCCCAACAAATTAATGAATGCGATTAGAGTATTTTCACAGCGATTTCGGGATACATTATATGAAACTACGGATATGGATAACTGATAATCTTTATAAAGAAAAGAGAAAAATTACACTTCAATATTTATTGGTTTGGAAATATTTATTTGACGTAAACGTAAAACACGTTATATACTTCAAAAATGATCGGAATACTACAAATATCCGTCTTTTGCGGATATTTTACGTTAGGCGTAAACAATTTAGTATTATACATTTGTATTTAGGTTGAGGGTTCCGCTTTGTATTGGAAGTGATGCTGCAGATCGAGTACGCTATTCTGAGGTTAAAAATTTGGCCCTGAAAAGGGTCTTTGTTTGATCGAAAAATCAGGCTCCGAATCCATTAATAATTAAGACGCAAAACTCAATCTTTGCCGAGGCCTAAAAACTAAATCAAAGACAGCTTTGTAATTTCTAATTTTTATCTGTTCTTATCTCATATTAACAAATTTAAATGTTTTTCATTAGTTTCAGCAAGAGTTTCGAAATCAGCAAAGTCCGCGCGCAAGCGCAGATGAAATGGCAAATTTGTGATAACCGGGATTTAACGTCGAGTAAAATATTGTGTTAAATGGTTATGTTATTATTGAAATGACAAAAACTTTGTCACTACTAAAGGCGATACAGACGTCCAGCTTCTTTATCTCCTTTACTGTCTTTTGCTCTATAGAAAATATTATACATAATGGTATCCTTTTATATGTCAAAGTATATATATTGAAATCTCGTCATAACAAATTTCAAATGACTATAAATTTTGGTCGTTGTATCGGAAATTTCGTTGTAATAGAATTCAAGCAATGTAATGGAAATTAAATGGGGAGTGAAACAGCATTTCGCTGATACGGATATTTCGTTGCATTGGTATTCGTTGCAACGAGATTTCTCTGTATTTATTACATTTTGCATCCAATTGAGTTCACACAATTTGTTAACTTTACACAAAAAATGAACACAACACAAAATGTTTGCAACTAACTATAAGTAAACCTTAACGCGGAAAAGAAATTCGAGACCTTATGAAACACAAATTGCAAATTATATTGCATATACGCGTTTCGGGGTTACAGGAAATCATTTTTTACAAAACAAAAACATTTGCTTCAGGACGAAATCAGAAGACATAGTGCCATAGTGCATCTTTTAGTTACAGAAGTAAACAATTTCGCTTCGTTAGGGAAAATAAAGTCTTAAAACTACTTCTGACCCATGTCATCCGAATTGAAACGAAACTAAATGGGGAAAAATAAGCATTTTAATAAGCATTTTTTAAATATAATAGAGGAAGTGGAATCGTGAAGCTATTAAAACGATAATATTTTCAATAAAATAATAAATCTTCTTCTAAACAGTCCATAAGTAGCATTTTTCTCTGAAAAAACTTGCAGGAGTAATACCGGAAGTAAAAACATACCTGCAATGCTTGAGCTCAGCAATTTGTTATGAAATAAAAGTTTACGTTAGAATTACAAGCTCTTTCTTTATTCATCTGTCAAAACTTTTACACAGAGACTAAAATTTTTCTTTTATTTAATTTTGCAAAACTCTACGTTTATTACTAGAATGTGGACGTGAATTTCCTAAAACTGGTTGGAAAACTCTAGCATGAAAAACAATTTACTTGAAAGAAAGTCTTTCAAATCCAAAAAGTCCACATACCGAAGCACCTTTCCCTGTTGACATCAAAGAACATAGACGAAAAGCCAAAAAATGCCATTATTGTCAGTCAATAGTTTCTTCTTTCTTTATTCCTGAAATTACCTTCACTAGGAAGAAAATGCAGGCAATGAGATAAACACAAAATTTTTGCGTGGCTTTTAAATCCACGCATATTTTCAGGATTTTGACCTTTCTATGTAAAGTGATTTAGATAATAATACTTATTAAAAAATTTCCTTCATTGCTTAAACAAAAGATAGTAATATGAATGACATTATGGTTTCACTTTAGTGCCCTCCAGAAATATATTACATAGGATTAGCCAAATTGCGTAGCCACTCTTAGACATTTTTCCGAGGAATAAAATTCATTTTGGAGGAGCAAGATATGCAATAACAGAGAACACCTCTCCCTCTCTCTCTCTCTCTCTCTTTAAATACTTTCCTCTCTTCTCTTCTCTTTTTGATTTCTTCCTTTTTCTTTACTCTTTTCTTTTATTTTTTACCTTTTCTTTTGCTTTTCTTTACTTTTTCATTTCTTTTTCTCTCTGCTTTTGCTGTTCTCCTTTCCTTTCTCACATCTCTTTTTCTCTCTGCTTTTGCTGTTCTACTTTCCTCTTTCCCCTCTTCATCTTCATTCTTTTCATTTTGCTTATTTTTCTCTTTTTTCCATTTCTCTTCTCTTTTGTTTTAATTTCTTTTTCTTTTTTTCCCTCTTGTTTTTCTGTTCTCATTTCCTTTTTCCTCTCATTTTTGTTCTTTATGTTTTTTTCTCCTTTCTTTTCTTTATTCTTTTCTCTCTTTTGCTGTTTTTTTTTTTCTTTTTCCACTTTCCCATTTTCTTTCCTTTTTGGGCCATTCTCCTTTTTCCTATTTTAATGTTCTTTTTTTTCCCTTTTGACTAACTCGTCCTTAAAGCAAATATCAATTTATCAATAGCAACAAAATCGGAAAATGTTTAAAATTCGTCTAGCAGTCATGCAGTTCGATGCTTGTCTCGCTAGTTAAGCAACCCCCTAAACTCCGTCCGTTGTTTTATGTCTACAAGGTGAATAAACTAGATTTTAAGCAACAGATACTTGGAAATATAGAAACCTAGCGCAATCACCCAGTTATCAGAAATTGAGTAAGGTAAGAAAAGGGGGAAAAAAGAATAGCTTATGTTGTTATTTATATTTTCATAAATAGCTTTTTAACTTTTTTCCTAAACGAGAGAAGAAAAAAAAAGCATTGAATACCCTATCGATTTTGCAGTATGGCCCAGTAAAGAAATGTAAAAATACTTTGGTTTACTGATTTAAACTTGCAGAAAATATTGACAATTATTTTCAAATGTTTGTTATCGGAAGGTAAATTAAAAAAAAAAAAGTCACTGCTGCAATCATTTTAATTACTTTAAATCCTGTTTCCTCTACGCTTTTGGAGTTATTATTCCACAAAAACATTTTTTATCATTATTATTGATATCAAGAACTCATAAAATATTGGTCGCAAAAAGCTACAAAGTCTTTAATACATTTTAAAAGTATAATTTGATGTACCTTGTACGAAGTACGGGAAATAATGTATTCACAAAAAAAAAGAGAGAGAATACTCAAATTTCGTCCTCAATTTCGATTTTACTTACTCCCGAATGAATGTTGGGAGATTTTTTGCTGTACGTCCGCACGTGCATATGTACCTGTGAACGTATGGTCAGCGGAATCATCTATTTTAGTCACTCCCAAGTCAATTGTCACGGAGTTTTCTTATGACTTTAGTATTATGTGCATTTTTTATTCGTACGTACGCATGTAAGTAATTACGTATCTCGCATAATTCAAAAACGGTATGCCGTAGAAGATTGAAATTTCGTATGTAGCCTTTGAGACGGGTCTTGTCGTGCACCTGCCTTTGCATTTGAATCTTCCAAAAGGGGCTTTACACTTTTCTTTTCTTTTTTTTTTCTGCGGCAAATCGGTGCTAGTTTCAATACATCAAAATTCATGGTATAAATACGTGACACTTGTCGATATATCACCTAGCTTTCCGTCGCCAGGTTTTTACCACCATGGCGATGTGTCACTAAATTGTAGTTAATTTGATGAGAAGAAAGAAAAAAAATCATTGAAAAGTTCATAAGAAGCAGCTATAATATTTTAACACATGATTTCATAATATTTTTGAAGTTATTTTGAGCAAAACTTTAAGTTAGAATATTCTGGTTTTCAAAGCTGAATTTAGAATATTTTGTTTAGGAAAACGAGGGAGAAAAAAGAAAAACTGAACGAGGTTAAGGGATAGTTGAAATGGTAGCTTCACTAAGATTATTTACAACCACAAGATTTTTAAGCTCTGGGCTCTGATAAAAAGGGATGTTAATAATTCTGAAACACGAGTCTACATTTTATTTTGAAAATTTCCCCTCCTTTTAAGATATTTTTCCAACGTCCATACCAAATATAGGTTAATGACTTCCCCAAAAGCACTCCAAAAAACCCGGAGTAACAACTGAACCGAATCCAATAACAGCAATTATGTTAACATTTCATGTACCTGAAATTGAAAATTCAGCTACCTTGGTCCTGAAACGAAAAATTGAACATTTTCGGAAAATTAAAATGAAATTCCATGTCGTGAAACAACGACCTCAATGCCTAAAGCTGCAACCCCACCCTCACAGCCCGTCGATGGCTCGTTCTGCCAATTGATCCGGAACGTGCACTTCTCCGGCTGACAGTTGGCATACGTGACAACTGGTCACGTGCGATGAAAGGACGAATCAAGTTACATTGTAGAACACGTAGTTTGATCACGTACAGTAATTATGCAGTCATACTATTTTTGTAATTAAGATCTATGGAGGAGAATCATCGTGTCAAAGTTATGGCATTCGTGCCAGATGTGGCACGAGTCGGTATTTTTGCGGCACTGGCAATTATAAGTAACAGACAGATTGTTACTAACACAACTTTCATATGACCCGTAACTTTCAGAGGGAAAAAAACCGAATGCATGCTTACGCACATATGTGCGCGTGCACGAACAGCGAGGATTCTTTTATTTTTTTAGGTCCCCCATTCCAATATTTAACAACTATGACACCAATTTCCCAAAATGGGATTATTTCCAATATCATGCCAATGACGAGACATCTATTGGCAACTTTAGATCAAATATAAATTTTGCAACAGCGATGCAAAAAAAAAAGTGGACTGGACAGGCAGTTCTTTTTACAGTTTCAACATAACTGAGAACTTTACGGTGACTTCCGGGGGAATTTTTTTAAAACCACTAAGCAGTAGGGTACCGCCCGTAAGTCAGGGCGAAGGCAGAACTACGTGCAATATACCGACAGTTCGGTCATTCGATCCAGAGACTGCAGTTTCGGCCTCGTTTGGACTCATCTGTCTGGAAAAGGGAATAACTGAGCTGGAGACACTGTCATCTCATTGAAGCTGAGATTGCTAACAAATTGGTAGATACAGAAAATGTATCTCGCCAGCAGAGAGTCCGCAGACATGCTGCGGTTAAACTCATAAATTGAAGGCGCAACGACTGGCTTTAGTGAGGAAAGTATTTGGGATAAAGCTATGCTCCATGGAGTTTTGAATTGATGGCCAAATTCATTAAACAGGTCCAGCTGTTTTATTAGTCTCAATGTCGTCGATGTCATTTTCGACATTTTAGTCGGGAATAGTCAAGAACCGAGTTGGAAGAAGATGTCATTGAAGCTGAGAGTACTGACAAACTGGTTGCTAAAACAAATTTAGCACACCAGCGAGAGTCCGCAGCAGTGATAAGCTTCAATCTGACTGCATTATGCGCCTGGCAACAAGTTATTTGTCAATATCTTCATTTTCATACAGTTTCTCATACTTCTGTGCAGCCTCTGTGGTTTGTTCATTTTAGTATATTGGTACTACGCTAAATTGATGTACTTTATAATATATAAGATATCGCCTAGTACAAAATACTGCATTCCAGTAAGTTTCAATATGATGTTTTACAGGTTTGTTGGAGCAATAAACGTTGTCTTGTGAAGTGGTATTTCTTTGTCTTGAATCTAGTCTTGCTTTAAGATCAAATACATCAGAGAACATGTTTGCACCGTTCTGTTTCATTCAGCAGTTTTTGAGCTATAGAGGCCGTTAAAAAAATCGCTAACATACACTAAAATTTTCCAAAAATCATCAAAATGGTTTCCATACACCTCGAAACGTTTAAATCTGTTAAAATTCGAAATTTCTTCAAAATACTTATGCCTAAATATTAAGTGCAGAATAAATGTAAAATGCGATACAGGTAAAAAAAAAAGTTTTTTTTTCGAACTATTTTTACATTTTTTTCTGTTGTTCCAGACCATTCACAAATATATGAATTCAATGGCGCCATCTAACAGAAGTTTCATGAATTAGTGAGACTAAGAATGGTTACTGTATTCATTTACTGCACAAAGATAAACAATGTCTTCTTAGTAGCATCAGCATACATCAGAAGAGATTTATTTTCGTTTCTAGAAGCTATTGTTTTTAAAATAAATACAACTAATACTGATGACTCAAAATTCCGGATCCTCGTTTTAGTCTCGCTTCCACCCCCAGGCAATAAGCGAAAAAAGAAAACACAAATATCCCTTTTAATGCGCTAAAAATTATTGGCAAATAACATTTTGACACAAACGTAGAAAACAAAGAGTATTGAGGAAAACTAAAACATTTCAGAAGTATCAGAACAAATTACAGTACATTTTAGGACAGTCTACAGATAACTGATGACGTTCCAGAAACTTCAGGACAAGTACCAACCCTGAATAATAATTTATTAAAATGTTAATAAATTTAATTATTCACTCCTTTTTTTTATGAAATACAATTTTTGAAAATAAATAAAATGAAAAGTGCTTGCTCAAATGCAATATTTAAATTTTCACTGAAAAAGAGCAAAACTTCTCTCTGTGAGACAACTTAAATGTTGAAATACTGTACTGCAATGCAACATTTTACCAATAACTCAACACTTTTCAAGAAATTTGAACAAAAATAAGATATATTTTGTGGCAACAGCAAACATTTTTTCATCAACATGGAGTACGTACTCATTCGCAAGACAATTTAATTTATAAAACATCAAGCTCTACTTAGATTCAACAAATCAATCAAACTTGACGGAGAGGAATTTCGCAACTCAATAGCCGGTCTCTTATGCGCAGAATTTGTTCAATAATGTAAGATTATATTCATATTTATGCGACACAAAGTCAAAAATCTTCTCTTTTTTGCCAATAATTCAAATGAGCGAGCTTCAAAGTGTCAGGAAGAAGCAGGAAGCTGGTGCATCAAACAACCAACGTTGCATAAAGAGTTGCAATAAGCGATCGGTTTTCCAACAATAACAAAAATGAATATATTTTTTCCATCTCTGAAAAAACCTATCTTGACAGCTATGCTGGAAAGCTTTCATAAATTTCTTTCATAGATTGAATAATCATATGTACTTAGAGAAATCCGTTTATTACGAGTTCTATCAAGAAAGCAACAAAATAAATTTATACTTTTTCTTTTATGAAAAAAAAAAAAAGGAAACATGGGAGTTCAATGGCTGCATGATAACTTTCAAGAATGGTAGTAAATGGTTTCATAAGAATGGGGTCGTTCCCAAAATTTTAAAAGAGTTTTTTCTGAAAGAGCATGCTTAAAAACATAGGATCTGACCATTTTTTAAATAATTTATTTAAGTTTAATATTTTTCAAAAATTACTTAAATCGGTGCGCTTTTATTGTTTACACTTCTGCCGTGTGACATCACAAACGATGAAATGCCATTCCATGTTGCCATTCACAGAACACGCATCTTTAACTCACGTGCATTGGCAACGATATGGTTGAGAGTAAGCGTAGAGCGCAATTTTAATTCGCTGCTTAATTATCAAAACGTGGAAACGTAGTAGAAAGATACGGCAAATTGCATCATTTGTGACGTTATAAACATCACGCCTTGTTTGAAAAATCGGACATTTCAAAAAATTAATTGAAAAAAAAAACTGTTGGGAAAATGAAAGTATTTTCTGCTACCATGTTATAATTTTTATTATTATTTATTTATTTGCTCATTCTATCCATTATCCATTTCAATGATTAAAAGTAGTACTTTTGACTGAAGGAAACCACCCCATCATATCAAATTTTCACGATTTCAGGGTTGCTTTTTTACTATGAGCAGGGTTGTCCTATTTTGTCCACCCCGGAGAAAACCGTTCCAGACAAAATGTCATTTTGTATATTACGTCCATTTTGTCCACTTCTTCGGTAAACTAAAAGTTTTTAGTTAAAATTTTGTAGTTTGAAAATAGTAAATAATTACATAGGTTCTTCCTATTTAAGTAATATTTTAATAAAAAAATAGCATACATAAATAGGTATATAAACAATTGATTGAAAAATATTTAAAGTGAAAATGAAAAAATAAAGATCAGTTGAAGTTTATGCAAGTGTGTATATAAATCAAATGAGTGTTAATAAGTTATAATGCACGTAATAGCATTTATAAAAACAAACACATCAGCTGTACATTTTAAGATGTTTATCTGTGATGTTGAGGTTTATTGCCCATAATAAATGCATTTGTAAATTGCAAAGGAGAAATAAAAAGTTTTTAAAGGTTGGAGTCTCAAAACATTCAAGTCATATTTTATATAAAAAAAAAGAAAAAATACTTGATATTAATAAAGGAAATGTTGACATGAAGTGAAATCTGTTCTTTGAATGTGATGATCAGCAACAGGCTCTGTACCCAGTCAATTTATTAGTCCCCAATGAAGATTAATGGCCATTTTAAAGCTATCTGCCCCCTTGTTCATTATAGTCTCTTCCGGTAAACTGTTCTGAGTACCCACAAACCTACTAAAGAAGTAATTTGTATGACATTAACACATCCATACAAACATGCAGAGCGCGTAAATATTTTACTATGAGGTGACATCAATAAAAACTCGAAAAATATAACAATAAAATGTTTTTAGTCTATAAATCTTCGTTTCGTATGTATGTCTCCAAGCATTTAATTTGACTTCCAAGTTTCATTGAGTTTTATGTCTACTATTGTAATATAGCATAGTGTAATCACACCCAATAGCTTATTCACATTGTTAAATTTTTATTACTTTTAAGTAAATTATGATCTAAAATTAGTTGCACCAATGCATTATTAAAAATTTTTTGTTATTTGTTAAATTCTAAAGTTAACAATCATTCTATTTTATTTAAATGATTAATCCATGATAGATAATGTATTGGAATTATATTCTAATTTTACTACACCATAAGAATAAATTTATGTATGGGTAATCAGTTGATTTTCCATTTCGTCCAGTTTTGTCCATTTTGTATAATTTCTTTCGGCGTCCCGGACTTTTTATAAAAAAGTGGACAAACTAGCAACCCTGACTATGAGTATGGGATTCGCAACTAATGTATCAAAAACAGAATTTGAGATTGATTGAGTAATAAGAAGTATGCGGATTCAATCAATAAAATATAGTAGGAAAGGAAAAGTACGTTACAAAACATTGGTATTTAATCAGAAGGAAAACAAAGAGCATGAAGCAAAAAATTTTAGAAAAATAAACAATAATTTCGTTATAATGTTATGTCGTAAAATATAAGTGTGCTGTAAAATATGTTTATATTTCAGAGAACATACAAGTTGTTACGTCATAATACAGTTTTAACTAAAATGTACTTAAACTCCAAAACAATAACTAAAATAAAAAATTCAAAGTGTTTTAAATTTCTGAATGGTTTGGTTATAAATTGCGTATACTGTTAACAGTAGTAAAAACGTAGAATGAACAAACAAACAAAACAACAATGGTATCATTCTATAAAAGTAAAAGTTCAATAAAATGAAATGTAAACAACATTTAAAAAAAGAATTTTGTTGAATAAAGAATGCATATTTATTACTATCATTATGATACTAATCATTAGTTCAGGCCAACATTAATTTTCACATCCGATAATTTATAAGGTAAGTAGTATAATAAAATAACATTATACAGCCAATTTTTCTTTTAAAAATTTAGAAAATAACACTTTTTTCTTCACAAAATATTCACGTATTTTGAGCTTTCTCCTCTTTCACTAATTTTTATTCAAAAAAAAAAAAAAAAAAAGATATTTGCCAATAAATGGAAACATTGAGTTAAGTTTATTTCAATTGACTGTTTACTAGTCCCATGGCAGGAAAAACTGATTACATGAGCAATGTAAGAAAACAACAACAAAGTGACAATAACCGTAACTGCCAGTTATAAAAACAAGCGCTTTTTTTTCTTAGCAAAAGAACCATATTTTTTATGCTTTCCTCCTGTTCCAAAAATTTTTATTTGATTAAAATATTGTGATGTTTAACAACATTAGAAAATTGATTTCAATTACCTGTTTACAAGCCGTATGGCAGGAAAAGCAGATCGCGTAAGCAAAAAGAAAACAATAACAAAGTGACCATAACTGTAACTGCAAGTTGGAGAAAAAAAAGTAATTTTTTACAAGCAAAAAATATTTTAAAATTACCTTCAAAAGGATCCAACATTTTCGAATGGCATCCAATGCAATACGCATTAGTTAATCTCATGTATACAACGCATGCTAACCGCATGCGTGTAGAATTCCGACTGAGTTTTTACCATCCGCATTATCTATTCGTTCCATTGCACTAATAAGAACAAAAATCGAGTCTAATGACGTCACGCAGTTTCTCCTCTTCACTTCACGACTGTCTGAGCTTCTGAGTTCTGTTCACCTGTGTTTGGATTGGATACGTGGTTAGTAGCATGACGTCACGCTTCGAAACGGTAAAACGGATTTTGGGATTAATGGTTTAAAAGCGGAGGCATAGCGGTTGTTGCACTTTCACCGCTAGTTTAAGTCAGTTAGGAAAATTGCGTTTGAAACAGAGAGTGATTTTTATTTTGTGCTCGACGACATGTTTTGGAATGAAATTAAATGAATGGAACTTAGGAATAGAAAATTTTCAAGGACACTAAAAACGCAATCTGCTATCAAACAACTGATTTTAATATGATTGGATAAACGTGGTTTTTTTTTTTTTTTTTTTTTTTTTGTGTGTTTTCATTTGGTGTGAATAAAAGTGATTACGCTTACTGCAAATAACAGAAAATAATTCAGGTGCTTAAAAAACAAAAGTAAATTCAATGGACAATCTGAAATTTGGTTGATCTAGAGTTTGAAAAAGATCCGAACTCATCACATTCGGTTAACTTCTACAGAGCAGTCTAAATTTCAGACTGCTAAAGAATGAATATACGTTCTAAAAGATACAGGGATACTTCCTCTTTTTTTAATAACTAATCCCTCCGTCCGCAATGCTGGTAGGATGCCATTTCCGATTTACCATGGGTGAAGTGAAAGGGGTCTAATCAAGGCTTCTCGACGACAGAGTTATTCAATTATCCACCCTAGAGGCCAGCAATAGTAATTCAGTACTCAAACTTTTATCTAAAGTACTGCACGTGGTTTTTCACGAGTTAAACCCAAAAAAAGTAACTATTTTCTTCTTTTGCAAGAAATCGCAGTTTGTTTGAAGCAGTAAAAACCGTTCTGTTTAATGGATGAAGTCAGAGACGTTATCAAAAAAAAACACACATGAGGTTTCACTCAACGTTATGTCACGGCTAGCTTATGTGAAATAGCTGTCAGGTGTATGTAGTCTAATAGAAGAATGTCTGAGAGCAAAAGTCACACACACACACACAATGCATTTGTCAAAAATGCAAGCAACATTCCAGAACGCTGATGCTTACGTTCGGTGAAATAATTGTAATGTACACTCCCGAAAGAACTGATTAAGTTCCACTGTCTTAAAGTGGCTGCATCTGTTACGCATGAAAGCAACATTCCAGCAAGCTAGAACTTAATTCGTGTACAATTCGGGGGCGTAATTTCTGTTTTTTTTTTTTTTTTCAATTTATTCGAATTTATATATTTGAGACTTCTCATAATTTACTTATGAAAGCCTGAAGAGCTCGGTCACATCTCTGCTTAAAAAATAAGCCCAGAAGAACTCTGATGCTTTGATCATTTATGCTAAAAAAAAACTAACACCTCAGAAGGAAAAACTAACTTATTTAACTTGTTGCAAACTGAAACTTCATTCGTAACAGAAATAGAGTAATTTACTCCATAGCTGTTCATTTAAGTTAACTTCCAAACGGTTAAAGCTTAAGCGATAAAATTTGTTAAAGTAAAGGTGGGAAAGCAGCTGCTTTTTTTTTTTTCAAACTATGACAATGCGCAGTCGATGACGATTATTGGCGTTGTGCCCAAATCTAAGAATTTCTCTTCTATCAACCCAAACACAAATGAGCTAATCCAACGTCAAACACCTTTTTACCAGAGACATATTATATTCTTAATTCTCGGTGAAACCATTGAACTATAAGGTTCAATAGGTGAAACCGACAAAATCACAAAGTACTAACAATATTTATGAGCGGTCACCTTGGATCTGTTACCTTTTAGTGATAGAAAAAAAGGGGGGTTCTAAAAATTTCGCAAACTGTCTTTCCTGCCAATACATGCAGATCTGGGAATGACAAAAGAGAGGTTCTGAATAGTTATGTTCTTGTAGTGGACTCTCTTAGAATCTACAAAATTACGGACATCGTCTGGCAGGAAAATTAGGTGGAAGAAGTTGACTGTATTGTGAAAACAATTTAAGAATTTAAGAAATTGAGACGTGAAAAGAAATTATTTTCCCATTTACTCTCAGGACGAACATTAATGGAAAAAAAAATAGAAAGAGATTCCCAGGGAGGAATTAATTTGCGTTTACAGCTGAATAAATTTTACCACGACCTCTCCTTTTCTGCTTCATCGTGTAACTTTTCACGACACTCGTGACCTTCACAGAGTTGTTGACACGAAACTGCGTTTCCTGAAAGCTCGCCTGTCATAAGCAGGATTTCGTGTACCAGCTCTTGTAGATCAGCTCAGCTGATCCCATTGCGTCACGAAAGTATTCAGAATTATTCTATTTTTTAAACTATGATGCTGCAGTATGTCCGACAGACAATTTAAGCCAAATCCTTTGCATATTCCTCTGCAAAATTGTTCTCAGGAATAAGTTCAGCCAAAAGCTGAAAGGAGAACAAAAGCAATTTTCTTCCAACAGGTGAAAAACCTCGTGAGAGCCATCCAGCAGTTGAAAACAGCAACCGACTTTTCTAAGGTTTCGTTTTCCAACGATTTCTTTAGCAAATATTAAAGTACAAATGCTGTGAAGATCTAAATTGAAGTTTTAGCAATTTTAAAATCTCTAATGTTTATCGAATTAAGAGATCCCATCGGGTAGTGTCAAATTAAGTATGTAACTCCTTATGGGATTTTATGAAATAAGAATCCATGGGTGTAGAATTTTTGAATTAGTGTATGGAAATATATTTGAGGGCTTTGATGTACTCTTGCAAGTCCTCCGTATTCAGTTCAAAGAGATTTGAAAGATTTTTCACATTTGGGAAGTACTTGAATGCTTTGATGTTGTTGTCAAGTGAAAAAATTGTTGGGTTTAATTGTAACTTGTTTTATAAAAGGAGAAAATATTAATTCTTTTTTGGTCCTATTCGTATCGTTTCAAATTCAGCTCATATAAATGTGTTTATGTCAATGAGAAACATCAAGCTTAACAATTGGTTTTTATGTTCCAATTCAAGAAAAGTTGCTTTTTTCATCAAGAAATTACCTGATAGCTAGCTTCAAGACTACAAACAAACTCAGTTCAGGTTTTACCTCGATTATGTTATCCAGCATAGTATTAAAAAAGATATCCATAGTCATGCTCAATTTCTGGTTAGAGAAATTTGAATTGCTCGTGAACTTGAGAAGAAGGAGAAAGAAGAAATTTGTCTGCCTTACCAAGAGTTGTGAATACACAGACCAAATTCAGAGATGAAGGCTTTTCATCCTGATGTGCTATGAAAATTTATACACTTAACAGGTAGTGTTGACATTATGTCAAAACGTTTTACGAATAATTTATTTCTGCCAATCATTGCAGCCTACCATTGATTGGTACATTGTCATACAAAATAGTTTCAAAGAATTCAAGTCAAGAGCATGTTTCCAAAATAAGTGAGAAATGCAGTCAAAATATCTTCTACTTTGGATGTACCATCAAAGCCCCCACAGGGCAATGAATTATTTTTGATTGTGTTTCGAAATTTGGCACAAGTTTCGTGTCTCCACATTCCCGAACATATCATTGTACGATCTTCCAACTTTGCTCGGTTCTTACAAATCACAAAGAATCAACGAAGTACACATTACAACTCAACAAGCTCTGGGTTAAATTTTGAGAACTGAGTAGTGATGCGATACTTTTACAGCTCTGACTTCGGTGTCAATCGCAACCTAATTATTGAAATATAAATCTTAGAGCTTTTGCGTGCAGTTGGAAATGCACTGCGTGCGATATTTGGCACGCGTGTCGTAGGTTTCTAACCCGTGATCTAAACAGCTTTTTATTATAATTAGAATTTATTATAATTTAGCTCACAACTATTAGCAGTTCATTATAGTATTGTCACATTAGCTTTGTAGTTTATTGCGTTGTTTCACATGCAACGGTTGAACTTGAATTTAACGGATTCAATAGTCAAGTCCTAAACATCATATTCAAAAACTTTGAGTTAAGAAATTTGAATCATTCTTTTGATAAACTTAGCAAAGAATCGACATATTACTACCACCAATAATGCCGACAAGTTTTCAACGGCTCACCCATAAGTATCTTAAACAGAAATTTCACTATATTTCTAGATCGCATGACAGCAATAAAACCAAGGTAAAGTATGGGAAAACAAACCTAACTTTTATTTTAAAAATCGTACCACTCAATACAATCAGTTACAGAAGAAAAAAACCCCCCGCAAATGCATGAAATCAACTTACCCACCCCGCCCCTCCTCCCCAGTTATTCAACAAGCTTTAAGTTCAAGGAATAATGTGTAGATTTAGAGAAGAAAAAAAAGAAAAATATTTCTAGTTCTAACAAGTGAATGACATTTTGGCTTAAAACTCAGGAGAATGAGGACGGGGTTGAACTCAAACCCCTACTGGTTTTGCCCAAGACGTAGTAGTTCATAAGCCCATCCTTTGTAAAAGGCATTATGGCATATTGTTCTTTTTCAGAGCATCGTAAAGAAATTCAAGAACCATCATTATTCCAAACAGAAAACAAGTATCATATCAAAAACAAAGAAGTAACAATACCCATACAATGTTTAGAATTAAGTCATCAACGAAACGAGTCTCAAAAAAACAAAATGAGCACCGTAATGGTTACTCAAACATTAAGGGTCCGCATTAAACAGCACGCTCTGTTTAAACCGAACGCCATGCGCGCGAGCTATCAACAGTTTCAACCATTTTTTCAATGCTTCTATGAGTTTAAAATATTTTTTTGCTCTGCAGGAAAGCGTCAAACGAAATTCAAGCTGTTGCATAATGGCGCGCCCTGGTGCATGAAGCGATCAGAGTGGAGGGTATTATTTATTTTTTTAGTGCTGGCCATTAAGAGACAGGTATAAAAGCGACAGGTGTCATCATGGAAATGCGTTCTGGCGTATCTGTAGAGGATGAAGGATATGACGGCGTGAAAGGAAATCTTGGTTTTAAAGGGTTGAAAAGCAAGGGTTTAAAGCCAGTTGTTGTTTTTCTTTCTTTCTTTCTTTTTTTTTTTAAAGTTATGCTCAAAAGCTGTTATTCAAATTTCTGGATTGGATCTTTTAAGCAGAGGGCTCCTCAACCGATGATCAAACCAACCGGTACTGGTCCGAAGGCAATTTTTGTCGGTACGGTTTTCGGTACCAATCCGCGTGAAAAGGTTTCCTCATTCAGACCAAGAAAAGAAAACAAAAACAACAATAATATATTCTTTTTTCGTTTTTTATTATTATTTTCATATATATATATATATATATATATATATATATATATTCTTTGTGGGAATGCCATAGCTTTCTGAATACTTTTTATAACTTCATAAGTAAAGCATCACGTTAAAGATTTTTATACAGATCAGCTAGTAGTAGTGCTAACAATAACATTCCATACTTTATTTTTTATAGTATTAATGTGATTCTATTTATCGGTTTCTGTAAATTTTCTCAAAGGACTTTTTTTTCTTATGATATAATTGTTCACAATAATTTCTTATCCTTAACTTTCACTCAGGGGTTTCCAGCCTGGGGGTAATTCCTCTTAAAGGGTGAAGTAAGATCTTTCGAGGGGTAAAATAAGTAGCTAGATTCGTTCATTGTTTAGTCACAAAACAAAATTATCAAAAATCGTATATATCAATCTACTAAATCGATAGTCATTAAAGATTGACAGAAAAAGAACTTGGAGTTCGACTAATGATGTGAATTGAGAATATTTCAAAGAATGGAGCTGATCAGAAAGCAAAAATCCTATTAAAGCTACGCTTTTGTGACTTGAAGTATTTTCATTACAAGGAAACTCGATGTGCAAGGAAATTTTAAAGAGTAATTCTTAGAACTGTCAATGGTTATTACAGATGTAAATAAAGAAGGAAAAACTTGCAGATGACGATCAAATGTCCATTAACCTTTGAGGAAAATAAATGCAGTTTAATTTTACTAAGCGTCACATGACGAAGAAGATGTTTCCTGTGACTCCAGGGCCGTGTCCAAGGGGAGGGTTTTAGGGGTTAAACCCCTCCCATTGGGGGAGAATAATGATAAAAGCAATATGAAGAAAATGATATTTAACTTAGTTATAGTGTTAATGTTTATGTCAGTGCTCTTTTTTTAAGTCATTTTCTTTGTTTTTTTTTCAGCAATTTACGAGTGGCCACTCTTCACCAACTGAAATTATATTTTAGAAAACCAGTTGCAAAAGAACCACTGAATAGACTGACAATACAAAACATCCAATGGGAATATTTTTTGGTATACAGCATGTAAAAAAAAAAAATATTTGTGCGAAATTTTTAATACCTTTTGCAATATGCAGTGTAGTTAACAGATAAAAAGGCTTGTTTCTGAAGAAGCTGTAAAACAACATTCTATCCACTAGCGCAGCCGGAATTTGGGGAAATAGGGGAGGGGTCACAAACATCCCTACATGTATATAATACTATACTTGTTATCTCTTCCTAGGAATAGTAATGCGCTTTAAAATCAATGGCTCTGTCCCCTAAAGTACTCCATTGCTTGATTATAACCATAAAACAGGAGTGAATTATTTGGTACAAGAGGTGTTTTCATGCCACTGCGAGAAATGATTTTTAAAAGATCTTTGAAACCCCTCCCTTTGTGAAATCCTGGACACGGGCCTGGACTAGAATTTTAATTACAAAGTAATTTAGAGTGCTTTCTTACAACTGTTTGTGGTTGAAAAACAAAATCTTACTTTCAAACTCATATTCTGTCAACTCTGTTAGGTCATGTTCAAGTATCATGACTTGAAAACATATTTATGAAAAAAAGAGAAGAAATTCCAGCAAAACTTTCAATTTCCTATTCCGCGCATTCAGGCTACCGGCTGAACTCTATTCTATTATTTGAATTATTTGGAAAAAAAAAACTACCAAACGAAATAAAAATGCAAAAATACGGACATTAAAAAATTCGATATTAAAACGTATTAGTGATTCATCAATAAAAATTAGTTTTAAATTTCGAGCACAAATGAACGTAAAAGCCGGTGCATTTTCAGCGAGCGCCATCTATTAGGAGAAACGCGCTTTAAAAACGTCGTCAGCTTTTAAAAGAAACAGTTTCACTTTGTAACTTTACTTTGATTTAATTTACGAAATGCTATTTCTACAATTGATTGAAAAAAGACTTCCCTTCAGAACATCTAGTCTTCACAACAAATTAAACATAATCAAAAAAAAGATCAAAATAGATCTATGGTAAAAACGAAAAATAAAGTTACAAAAAAAAAAAAAGTTGATGATTATAAAAACAGTTAAGTACGCAAAATATCAATAGCAGTATTAATACTTTGAACTCTCTCCCAGAAAGCATAACCTAAAGTTTTTAAGGCATTAATTAACGGCATAATAAATTTTATAAGGCATTAATTTAGTTTATAAGACATAATTCATCTGACCAATCACGTCATGAATACAACGACAAATAACTTGTTGGGGGGAGGGGGATATTGTACGGTTTTATTTATTTACTATTACAATTACTGTTATTTGAAACTTTTATTAAGAAATAATGCTCGCACGACATTTTCAAAAGTCAAAACCTGGGAGAAAACGAAAGCCCTTTTTTTTTTACAAAATTGACAAATAGAACTGTTATGATTTTTACGAAGAAAATTGTGTAGAAACTTACAAAGATTATGAATAAGTTCAAATTAGTCATATTTGGAGCGCTTTGATCATCAGACCAAACATATACGAAAGTTCTAGAACATAGAAACGACTTACTGAAAATTAATATTATTATTATTATACATAGAAGATTGAAACAGGGAATGTCTCGTCATGGGCGAACGGGTCTAAAAGATTACTCCTTAAAATTAACGAAGCAGTATAATCTCCTAAAAATGAACAGCCGCTATTTTGAACGGTGAAATGTTTTGAATTTGGTAGTGTACTGATCCTTTATACATGGAAACCAAAACAAAATATTTGTTTGCGAAATTTCTTTCGTCACATTTTCATACTTTTAACTAACTTTAGTTGCTTTTCCTTTGAAGAACATTACTGATCCAACAAAATATTTTCAATGCACGTGAGTAACTCTCGAAGGGAGATCACCTGCAAATTTTTGAATTGAACAAAGTCGTTCAAATGAACCAGTTCAATTTCCGTGTACAGCATGAAAAATCTCCTGATGAACGGAAAATTTAAAAGAACGACATTGCTCATGCCTTGTTGAAACAAAGTTGAAACATCAAAACTGCTACTTTCGTATGAAACCAAAATGTAAAAAAAAAAAAAAAAAAAAACTCATTTTCTCTTAAAACATTACCACTACAGAATCAAACTGACTCTTCTGCTACCTTTGCATTCCTGCATTCTCCCTCCCTTCTCTGCAATGAAACCTAACTTGAAGCGGTCTCTTTGAAAAATACCGTCAAAAACTCAACGGTAATAATCGCCACTATTTCCTTTGTTTTAAAACAAGGGTTACTTCTACCAGAAGCACCTTTCTGTGAAAATAAGACATCACAGGTGTCTTGCAGCTAAATGGGAGACGGGAAAAAAAATCTCTCTTAATACTTAATGAGCTTCATTTCCTTTGATAAAACCCCCTTTCATCCGCCCAGAGCCCCTTTTTTTCTCTCTCTCTCGTAGACCTACGGATGTTGCCACAGGAAGACGAAAAAGAAAAACGATACTTTCATCTGCTGCTTCCGACCAATAAAACCTAAGCTTTGTTAGAAATCTACTTACTAGTTTTACTCACGATAGTTTTGAGTATGTTGTGATGGATACATTGTGTGACAGAAAATATTATTGCGTATTTTTTTATAATTTCATTGAAGTTTTAATGAAATAATAAAACATGTTTTAGTTGTGAGAAAGGAAGTCAAATACGATAAAAACACAATGGTACTTTAGGATTTGGTTCTATAGCAGTTAGAGGCTTTACAAGCGCATCGGAATGTAGGAAAAATATTTCGTAAAAATAAAAGAATTGAAGCATACGTTTGGTAAAGTGTGATTAAAAGAAATCCATTAATAAGCATCACTACCGCAGCAAGAATGTCCCCCGGGGGAAGGAGAATTAACAATAATCCAGGATTTTCCATTAGGTTTCGGTCATTATAACCTTCTAAAACTATCATACATACATTCAGGGGTGCCCCAATGGGAGGTCACTGTGATCTTCCAAAACTTCTTATTCGGCAAAATTTGGAGTTCTATTTGCAAAAATTATCACAATTCGGCGAAACTTGGAACTGCAACATTTGGGCAACATTTGGAGTTCTGTTCGGCAAATTGAGAATGTTCGCCCTCCCAAAACTTTTAATTTCGGGTTGCCCCTGCATACATTAACCTACCAGAATAGGCTAAATAGCTTAAAATTAGGTTTTCGGGGGAGGAGGGACTCCTTTCATGGTGCTCCAGTAAAGCACTATCACTGCCAACTTCTTAGCATGACGGCTTAACATTATGTGGCGTATACCATGCAGATATCACAGGGGTGCCAACCAGGAAGGGCTCATGGCACAACCTGCCCCTTATAAATTTTTATGTGGTTTTTTTTTCAGATGTATTTTTTCTGCTGGGGGGGTGGAGGCTTTGAGGGTTTCAGGAGGGTGCACCATCGCTCTTGCTGGGGGGCGGGGGGACCCACACAATACGTATTCAATTTACATTCTGACAAAAACTTTTAGAACCCTTCTAAACCTCACTTTATCGGTTCTTGTATGTCTCCTTTACAATCCATAGTATTTATTTTTGCATTTCAAAAATAACTATTATCGTGTATATTAACTCTAATTTCAAAACAATATTTCGACGAGAAAGAATCTACTAGATTGTCAAAGGCTATCACAACAGAAACGAAGTCAATTAAGTGAGGCAAAGCACAACCGTAAGGAATATTTAAACAAAACATCGTATGCAACATCATTTTCTACAGAAAAGTTAGAAAGGTACACTCAGCACATTAAGTTATACACAAATAAAAGTAGAAAATAGTATGACCTGCATATAAATAACATTTTAACAGCCAGTTTTCCAGAAAAACAGAAATAAATTACTAAATACTACTAATTACTACTTATTTAAGATGTAATAACAGCTTTAAAGTTCATGTTCGTAAAATATATTATCCAGGCTTTTGTAGTTAAGAGATCAATTGTAAAGGACGGAAGTTTAATGAAAGAAAAGAAAAAAGAGAGAAACAAAAAGCTGGCAATATTTCGGTTTAGTCAATTTAACATTAGAATTATGGAGTCAAGAAAAACGATTTACTGAAAACCACAATGGGTCATACTAACTGTACACTATTATTCTGTATCGAAACATTGTTCTATAACTACGTAAACACCGATCCATCAGAAATAACTGCTACATAAATTTTCGGAATGATGATCTCTAGTTTCTATTTAGATTTTCCAAAGCTAATCTGTTGTGATAAGGACAATTCCCCAAAGCCGTTAAACGTTAGTGACGGATTTAACTCATGAATAAGGACCCTGGTTAAAAATAAAACGACTCTAATGCTCAGTTAACCATCACAAGTCGAAAGATAAATAAATTAAACTTTTAACCTGAATATCCAATTGTTCCGAGCGCCAGTTCAAGGAAAAGTCTCTTATTCACATATGGTCCACTAAGCTTGACAAATTGCAAGGGAAGAGTCATAGGAGGAAGCACTCAGTATTTTTCGTTGAAACATGATTTTTCCTATCTTCGAATAAACGTATACTAAATGATTCTTGCATTAAAATAGAAAAAATCAAGTTTGGGAACATATTTTTTTTTGTGTGTGTGTGTGTGCGTGTGTGTGTGAGGGAAAGGGAAATATAAAATAGCATGTAAATATAATTTGTATTATAAAGTCAATCTGATACATTGTTATGAAATATAGTACAAAATATTTTGCAGACAACTAAATCTAGAAATGGATTTACTGGTGTCACTTTTCCACGGTATAATTGGCTTATAAACTGAAATAGCTATTGGGAAACCGCAATTCACCACGATAGTTTGCCAAATTTGTTTTATGGATTTAATGACTTAAAGGAGAAAAAAAAATAGTTGAATGTAAAAAATCCGTTTTTTTTTTTCGGTGGTGGAGAGCGGGGATCAATTTTTAAGCTTAATCACATTCTAGGAATGGCAACGACTGGCAATGTATTAAATCCAAATGTTCTGATTTGAATTCCTCTCCCCCCCCCCCTTCCCCTCGTTGTGCCCACAACTAAGGCAACACTTTTATAATTACAGTTAGATCTCTGTTTAACGACGCTCTATTTAGCGACTTTCTCTATTTAAGAGTCATTTTTTTTTAAGCTTGGACACTTTTGATAGTTGATGTCTTCGATTTTCGTAAAAATTTCAGGATGTGTTAGTGGTACTATGATAAGAAAAAGTGAAGTTTATTTTTTTTAAAAACTGATTTGTTTGCCCTTGAGTAGAGGTCAAAGTTTAAGAACGTGAGAAAAAAGAGCTTAATATATGATTGCTTTGCTTCAAAACCAATGGGTGTAGCAAGCCAATTTTTTTTATGTGGATACTACTTGATACTAGGTACATGCTAGCCGAAATATTTTGGTCGCTCATTCATGGCTTTGAGGGCAAAGGTCAATTGAAAATGCTATTTTTTAACCTTTTTTTGCCCTGTTTGGACCCGGATATCTGCTAAAGCCGTGAGTAACCCTCGAAAATAAGTATATACCTAATTACTCACCACAGTATAGTACTAAGAAAAACATGAAATAGCATGGGTTACTCTTTGCTTTAGCAGTTAAACGGTCTCAAAGTCGATGATTTTTTAAAAATAGCCAAGTTTAGACGTCAATAACTCTGATCGCGACGCATCAACAACTTTGGGACACAGCTGTAGTTATAGTCGAAGTGGTCTATTTTAAGGTCCAGGTTAGAAACCCATGGCAACTAATAAACTGTTTTAGTTACACGGTCTCAAAGTTGAAAATTGGATCTATAATTTCAACTTATTTTTTTTTCAATTACTCTATGACTGATGAGTTAGTAACTTCGAGAAACAGTTGTAATCATACCCTAAGTGATGTAGTTTTAGACTCAGGTGAGAAAACCATGAGATTTAATCATCTTGCTTAATGAAACGGTTTCAAAAATGATAATTTACCCATAAAATGTCAAGTTTCAACTACGCTAATCCACGAGTCAAAATTTTGAGACACAGCTGTAATTACAGCTTCAGTCCCCAGCATTCAGTTTTTGACCCAGATTATATACCCATGGGACTTGTTAATTTTTTTTGCAAATGCAGCCTTTTTTTTCACTCTTCATTTGCGCAAAACGATCAATTTTCCTATTTCCTAATGTCACTCTTGATTTTATAATCAAAATAAGTCAATGCTGTATTTTATAAAAAGGATTTCAATTGCACAATAAAGTAAGTACAGTAGAAATTTGCATACATGAATAATAAACAATTGAAAGTAAATAAATATTTTTTTTACTAAACTTAAAAGGCAAAATATAACTCAAAATACAGCACAGATTTGCTCTTGCAGACCCGAGGTTTGGAGTTGCATGGAGAAAAATTTACATTTGAAACTTATGAAGGTGGCTTTCCTATAGCTCCAATGCCCTTATCTCTTGGATAATTGATCTTACTTCATTTCTATCTTCTTCCTAGGGAAAGTACACTTAAGTTTAACAAGATAGAGACACTCAAATTTAAAGGTTACCATTATAAAAAAAAAGCTATTATCAGCTAATAAGTTTTCCTTATATTTATCTAATCAATTATTTAAAAAAAAATATTTCGATTCTATTAAGCAAAAGGAAATCTTAGATTTTTAAATTTTCAATGCGAATGCATTATGTATAGTAACTTACTTGCTCATTGTCTTCAAGAGTCTGATCATGTTCCACAAGTTTTCCTTTTTTCATCTTAGACGCCATGCGATAGAACATACTCCTAATTTGTTGAGTCGTCAGATACTCATCAGGCGAAAATAGTTTTTCTCCCTTTTGATTTCTTTTTTCTCTCATTTCTTTTGCCGCTTTTTCGGGAGTAATTTTTATGGAAGTCTTCTCTCCTTCCAAAAACAGCTGACGCATAAAATTCTTCTGCTTATCGCTAAATTTTGAAAATTTTCTAACTGGCAATGCCCATCCAGTTTCATCAAAGAATATTTTTTCATACAGCTTCTCAGTCATTATTTTGCGAGTAGATAATGGTGGGATTTGAGTTTCGGCTATTGTACGGGTTACAGAGCAAGAAGCTTTCATTTTTTCTGCATACAATTTTCTCACATTGTCTAAGGAGGTTTTAGTTTGAATGTATTTGTGTTTTCCTGAAGCTATATGTTCTTCCAATTCAATACTATCAAAAAATGCATCACTGCATTCAATTTCTGGACAAAAACCCGTCCAAGACCCCTCCCTGGTACAAAATGCCATTTTTTACATCTTCAGCAGTTACTATGTCGTGACCACTGTTTACGTATGCTTACCGTTTTGCCACCGCACTCTCCCAAACAGCCTGATCTTTTCCTTTTTGAGATTCATTATAATCATGGCGGACGAGAACAATACCGTAGTTCTTACAAATGTTATACTCTGTTTCAACGTAACCATTCCCAGTATAACAACCAGCGTTATCTGATTTCGCATACATATTCACCACACTTGGAAAATCTTGACGATACTGCTTCAAAACAATATCGGCAACTGACAGCGTGTCAACAACATCTTGTTCGCAACGGAATAATATAGTGAAGTAAACTGACTTTTGTAAACATGCTTTTGATTTTTTAAAAAACACATCAACATGCACAGAGATCCCTTTCTTGCCAAAATAATCTGCTTGACCTTCACGGTATTTTATGGGAAGAACTTTCTGTGCCCAGTATCGGATCCATAGACTAGTAGTGTCATTTAACTTTTCAAAGGCATCTATTTTGGCATTGTTTTGTTGTACAGAACGAATATCAGCCACTACTATCCGGTTTTATAGGTTTTACATATAATTTAATGCTGCCATCTATAAAATAAAGTACGAAACTTTTCAAAAATTCAGAAATACATTTTGAAAAGGGAGAAAACTCAACACGTGCTATTAAATATATTGAACAAGTAAAAGTTCGAATTAAAAACATATTTTTTTTTGAAATTTTAAAAGTGTCATGGGTGTGAAGCAGATTCTAAAACTACATCACTTGGAGCACAATTACAGCTGTGTCTGAAAGTCTTGTTTTCGTGGATTAGCTTAGTTGAAACTAACACTTTAAGTTAAAATTATCATTTTTGTGAGACCGTTTAACTAAACAAGATGATTAGATCCCAAAGTTTTCTGGCCTGAGTCTAAAACTATATCACTTTGAATGTAATTACAGATGTTTTTCTAAGTAACTAACTCACCAATCATAGAGTAATTGAAAAAAAAATGAAATTATAGCTCAAATTTTCAACTTTGAGGCCGTATAACTAAAAAAGTTTATTAGTTGCCATGGGTTTCTAACCTGGACCTTAAAATAGACCACTTGGACTATAACTACAGCTGTGTCCCAAAGTTGTTGATGCGTCGCGATCAGAGTTATTGACGTCTAAACTTGGCTATTTTTAAAAAATCATCGACTTTGAGACCGTTTAACTACTAAAGCAAAGAGTAACCCATGATATTTCATGTTTTTCTTAGTACTATACTGTGGTGAGTAGTTAGGTATATACTTATTTCCGAGGGTTACTCACGGCTTTAGCAGATATCCGGGCCCAAACAAGGCAAAAAAAAGTAAAAAAAAATAACATTTTCGATTGACCTTTGCCCTCAAAGCCATGAATGAGCGACCAAAATATTTCGGCTAGCATGTACCTAGTATCAAGTAGTATCCACAAAAAAAAAAATTGGCTTGGTACACTCATTGGTTTTGAAGCAAAGGAATCATATATTAAGCTCTTTTTTCTCACGTCCTTAAACTTTGACCTCCACTGAATTACCAACAAGTCAAATTTGAGAAGAAAGAAGCTACACTTTGTCTTATCACAATACTAGCAACATATTCTGAAAGTTTCAGGAAAATCGAAGGTGTCAACTATCAGGCTCCCATTCACTTTGTCCAGCTTTAAAAAAAATGACTCTTAAGGACGACTTTTGACGGTCCCGATGCTCCACTGTAGTGTTAGATGCATTCTATTTGAGGATACATTCTACTTAAGGACGATATTTTGCGGTCCCTTGAATATCGTTACATAGAGAGTCCAACTGTATTTAATTAAATTAATTCCTCTACAAATCATTGTCATTGTAAATTCAGAGGTTCCCAAAATTTTCCGATTCGCGGCACCCTTTGAAGAAGTAGAATTTGCTCATCCCTTGAATTTACTTTGTCCTTGTCTATCTCTGTTGTGTACATATGCAGTAAACCCTCATTAATTCGGCCTTCGCTTTATCCGGACAGCCATTTAACTGTTCATACAGTATAAATAAAAAGAGAGTTAATGTATTTTTCTAGGCCGTATTTTGTATTTAATAATTTTGTCTTATGCAGTTTTCTTTTTCATTTTCTTGAATTCAAAATACAATTTTTACTGCGTACAGTATTTTGTTATTGTATCTTGGCTCAATTTATCGGTTATTTTTCTTAATCCATAGTTTCATTAATTCAGACAACCTGGATCCCTTATTAGTGATGATTAGGGAGATTCTACTGTGTATTGATACCATGGACGCTTCACGGCATTCCTCGCCACTTCCTGTGGAACCCCAGTGTGCCGCGGCACACAGTTTCAGAACTCCTGTGTTTCTTTATACTCGGTGTTACGCGAAAAATTGAAAAACACAGACAATCGAATTATTTTATGCATCTTCTTTGCGTCTTTTGTTTCTAATAAAGAGAAAAAGAAGAAATATTTAATCTGATTTCAGATATTTACCGGATCTCCACAAATTTATGCAATATTCATGCATATCGTTCCATATTTCAATAATCGAAAGTACATTATGCAACATTTACCCAAAACACTTTCCTCGAGCATAAAAAATAATGTTTTCACTTCAAGTCAAAACCATCACCCACGCTAAATTAATCACAGATTGGACATCCGGGTAAACTGGCCTTTAACAAGAGAAAACAACGCAACTCTATTTGTGCGAGCAGGCGGAAGGTACTTGACCGCAATTTTATCTGATATCCCCTCTTCCCCCAATCGAATAATTAGTTCTTGTCCATCGATCACGCTCAGATACTCCAACAGGTGGCGGCAGCAATTTCTCTCCAAGCTGTAAAAAGTACTTCTACTTTGACCTTAAGTTCATGAAGGATGGTGTTTGCTCTAATTAATAGAGACCCATACTCCTTAGTAGCGAATCTTATTAAATGTCATTTGGGTTTGATAAGGGATCGTGTATATATTGCATATTTTGACGGAAGTATATTTTTAAAAAATCTTCTGCAGAAGGGCATAGAAATAATTTTGGTTAATAGGATCTTTGTGAAATATAATGTTCGAAGAGGTTGGCAACCGTTGAAGTAGAAGATTCTACTAAAAGGTGATAAATAACAAAATTTAATCGCGTTACAAAAGTGAAAATGTGACCTATTGGTGAAACATTTTTTACAGCCAGCACCTAGGGCTAAAGGTTGGCTTCTTGTTCGTGCCATAGAGCCGATGCTGCAAAAAGGAAAATCAAGGTAGACTGCAAAATTGAGGTTGTACTATTTAATGTGTATTTAGGGTAAGAAATTTTTAGGTACGGAGATATCATGAGCAAAATCTTTGCAGGGGAAAAAACCGATGGATCATGTATCTGAAAATAGCGTAGCATTAACACGTCGCGGGGAGGGGTGGGGGTACAAAAAAGGTCAAAGTGACTGCGGAGTCAGAGGACTAAATCTAACGCAAAAGAGTCTGAGTTGGAGTTGGCAGTCGAAAGCTTTAAAGAGTCGAAGTCGCTCATTTTCTTCCAAGTCTGCAACTCTTCCAGGGCTGCGGAGTCAGAGTCGGACCAATTCTGAAAAGAGCCAGAGTTGAAGTCCGGAGTCAAAAGCTTTAAATTTCTACGAATCGGAGTCAGTCCTCGAGTCCGCAACTCTGCAAAGCTTCAGAGTCAAAGTTGAACTAATTCTATGGCAAAAAAGCCGGAGTGGGGTTGGGAGTCAAAAGCTTTAAAATTCTTGGAGTCGGAGTCGGTCACTTAGCCTCCAAGTCCGCTACTCTGCCAGGGCTGCGGAGTCAGAGTTGAACTAATTCTATGGTAAAAAAGCCAGAGTTGGAGTTGGGGAGTCAAAAGCTTTAAAATTCTAGGAGTCGGAGTCGGTCACTTAACCTCCGAGTCCGCAACTCTGCCAGGGCTGCGGAGTCGGAGTTGAACTAATTCAATGGTAAAAGACACGGCGTTGGCGTCGGGAATTAAAAGTTATGAAAAATTCTGCGAGTCGAAGTTCGCAACTCTTCCAGGGCTGCGGAATTAGTGTCGAAGTCGTGGAGTCGGATTTATTTTGGGGGTAAAGGAGTGCTAGTCGAAAGCTCAAAAATTCTAAAAGTCGCAGTCGGAGCCGGAGCCGGTGATTTTCCCTAAGTTCTGCTGGGAAATGAGGACTTTCACTGAAGTCATGCAGAAAAAAGAACTAGATCGTACTGAAGAACGAAAGTTAGAGAAGACCATCAAGGAGAAAGTTTGGTTGATACGAGTAAAAATGAGGAACAACTAATAAGATAGTTTTTTTCAAGTTTATGGTTAAGAAGTCAATTTCCTATGGCTATAAAATTCGATTAACAAAAGAAAGATTTACGACTGTGCATTTTTTGCATATCCAAAATACATTGAAAAATAGTGCTAGATTCGTGAACTTCTGAATTTTCAATTTTGACGGACGATTAACACAATTTGCCCATACTTGGAAAATGCCTGCTAATATATGAGTGTGGTCTTTTTTCCCTCTCTCTTCTTTTGTGGGTGATCTAATTTAAAACGTAGAGCAAGAAATTGAAAGAAACGCTATGTACCAATTATCCAATGGAAGGTTCTATCAATACTCTTTGAGTTCCTTAAGTCATTAAATTGTTGGCATTTACATAAAACACACATTCTATTTCTTTTCCAAGCAATCTTGTCTTTAACTGATGTTCGTTAAATCAAGACCATATGCAACAAGAATTGCAAAATAAATAAAAAGCACACTGACTTATAACAACCTGCGCATACTTTTATCGAGAAAAGCAAGTTAATAAAAGCAAAAGCTCCTGGACAATAAAATAATGAAGGACAAAGGAACTAAAGCAAAAGCGAAAGAGCTGAATCATTCGTGTCAATAAAACGTGTCTTTCTTAACAGGTTATTGAATACAATTTTTTTCTCCTCTTCATTTGCCTGGTTAATGAGGCAAAGAAAATTAGCAAAGTCGTTGTGAGATGAATAAAAAAAGAAAAATTAACAACCTGGTGATTCCGGGAATGCAAAAGCATGAATAGCGATAACCATTTAGAACTGGGCACACTATCACGTGTTCTTTTGCATGGCGGTGCAAACCATTAAACCCATGGCCAGAGAGGAATGCACGCGCAATAAAAACATTCTTTTGAAACTGATAGGTGACCCCTATGACCACCATATTTCAGCTACCTGTACCAGTTTTTTTTATTATTATTATTATTCTCTGAAAGCCTAATTACATCCCTGAGGTATCTCATTGATCGCGTTTGCCATCGAAAGCGAGCAAGAAAATAGTGCAGTAGTATCAAGAGTTAGCCGGAGGGATCAGCTATGTGAGGATTCGTGACATTTGTGCAACAGGTAGTGGAGCGGCTAATTTTACTTTATGGACTTCAAGAAGTTCAATGGTATGTTTGACATGAAAATTGGGAGTTGGAGTTATTCCATATCAGCTGCAGAGGGACATTAGGCAAACAGAAGTTTGATAAATGGAGAGATATTAAATGGGAAGCTCACGAGTTTGCACAATAAAGGATTATTTGTTTAACATCACAAATTGCTGTTCTTAGACATGAAACTTTGTTTAAATAATAGTTTGCGCGTAATTTTGACAATGGGGTTATGTAAGTAGAAAAATTAGGATCGTATAATCGCAAACGTGAGTTTTATGAGCAAAAAATCAAAAGAAATGCGATTGGTTCTTCAAGGCTAAAAACATGCTTCTCTTCATGACTGAGAAAAGGAACAGATGAATCAAGTTGATTCAGCTATTCACAAACTGATGATAGCGTCCGACACAGGGACAAATTTAATTTTAATAATTTAAAAATAAAATAAGATTGGCCCTTAATGATCATAATTAAGCTTTTATTCGTGATTAGCAAAAAAAAAACATACTGTATATTTGATTCAGCAAATTACCAAACTGAGTTATAGTGTTATAGTGGGAAAATGTTATCCGAAATTTTTAAGAAATTTTACTACCACGTTATCGTACTGTGTTATAGTGAGTTAGTTATAAAGACATTTTAGATAGAAAATCTTAGAAACTTTTGTATTCTAAATAATCCTTATATATTATTTCTGTAGCCTGTTTTTGGTTTCTACGCCAGATTTTCCTCAATTCTTGATCGATTTCTTTTATTTACGCCTTATTTTAAAGCTTATGGTGCTGGCTACTGACGAAAAATAGACCCACGGTCTAAAAATTGTTTTTTTTTCAGCCGAAAAACCCGTTTTAAAAAAAACAGAATGAGGTTTTCGGTTAAACTTATAACTTTAATTTGCGCTATGTCCGGCAGAGCTGAATAGCTTGATCGGCAGAGCGTTCTCTTCGTAACCAGGAGAATACGTGTTCGGGCCCACGTCCGGACAATCTGCAACAAAAAATTAGAAAAATATCGCGCAGTACATGAACACTTAATTAAGTGAACAACAACTATGAATGATTAGATTAAATGAGAAGGAAACGCTCGTTGCTGATATGAAAACTTGAAGTGACTTTGTGCGAAATTACTTCTGAATTGTACATTTTTTTTTTCTTTTTAAGCTTTGGCCCAGGTAAGAAAATTAAAGCATAATGTAAGCGAAAATATAAGTAACAGGTTTAAGATTTCACACTACAATAGAATTGTTTTTTGTTCAGAAAAAAATAATAAATCGTATATTGAAATATATATTCTTTTAATGAGTTTTTGACTCTTTGTACAAATAAAAAAAATTACTACCTCAATTTGAAGGGTAAAATATATATTTTTTCTTCTTTTTGTAAAAAAACAAAAAGCTTATCACATTTTTATTACATTCGAAAAGCTACGCTTAAAAATGAGCATAGTTCAATTTATTTTGTATTTTAACCGTGCTGTTAACTGATGAACACGTGCTGCCATCTAAGTGATAACGGTTCAAGCAGCCTGCGGTAACAAATTGTAAAAATTTTCAAGAATAAAAAAAATGTTTCTTCAATATCTTATCTTATATATTATTCCCTTCTCATTTTAAAACTTATCAGGCTGGCTAATGAAGAAAAATAGACTTACGGTCGAAAAATCAAGTTTTCTAAAACGTCCCTTGCTGTTTCAAAACCTTGATAATGCCTGTAGTTCTTATGCATTTTTTAAAAGCAAAGTTCTAATGCAGTTTTCCATTTTTTTACGTCGCTTTCGGCAAAAAAAAAAAAAAAAAAAAAAATAGCCTGTGTGTGTGTGTGTGTGTGTGTTCATATTTTAATAAAGCTTAAAAGCACTGGACTTAGTTGTTCGGTTAAATTGATAAGTTTTTTTCGGTAGAGCATTCGGCTATAAACTATCTGAACTTCGGGCAAGTTTGGCTGTCCGATATAATATCAAATTTATATTAGTATTACGCATTACATGTACTCATAACATACAAACGTAATAAAATAAATGCAGTGGGAATGCTACTTGGTGCTTCGACTCCTTTATGCAGGCTACAGTTATCATTCGGATAAGTTGACTGTTAATCGAAGGGCGTTCTTCCTTTTTTTTAAGCTTTGACTACATCCAGACCACTCAGCATAATGTAAGCAGAAAAAAGTATTAGATTTACCTCAAGGAAATCTTTTTTGTGCAGAAAAACATTTTCATTGTATGCTGAACTGTAGATGTTTCTAATAGCAGTGTTCGACCTTTTGTACAAATGGAAAAATACTACGCCAAATTAAAACTACGAGTTTCACCCAGTAAACATTTAATTTTTTATTCGCGCGAATAAAATATAAAACATTAAAATTATTATCAACTTCATTAGTCAGAAATCATTTTCTACTCCTCTGCTTTCTGCTGAATAAAAAAAACCTTTTGTCTACGTTCGAAAAGCTACACTTAAAAAACGGACTCAGTTCAACTGGTTTTGGTTTTGAATTTTAAGTGTTCGATTAAAAGAGAAATATGTGCGGGCATTTAAACCGTAACGGTTAAAGCAACCTTCTATGTGAAATAGTTCCATATTCAAAGATAAAAACATTTATTTTCAATATAGTTTATTACTTCTCTAGAATGTGTGTTTCAACCGCTACGTGAAATCTTCGTCATTCTTTAATCAAATTCCATGCTTTACGAATAGTTTTAAATCGTATCATGCTGGTTAATGACAAAACATAGAAGCATGATGTTATTTTTTTCGGCAAAAAGCTTTTTTGCTGTTTTTTACTACGCATTCCTTCAATGAATAGCTTTCGAAAAGGAAGGCGCAATTGCTAAGTTTGTTTGGGTGTCGGGGTGTTAATCTGAATGGCGCCAATTCGAATCCGTGCCAATAAATATCTCTTTAATGTTTATTTTTTTCCCGTCAGATGCTCACATGAGCAGGACTGTATTTGCCACAACCTGTTTTTTCACCTGCACAATTATTGCTTTTTCACGAGTCACTACTCAGCCACACTTTTAATGATATTAATGTTTCATTGAAAATACGTACAACCAAAAGGTGAGCGATGATCAAATTATCACAACGTAGTGTATTTAACGAGGTTTTGTTACTGATGTCTTTAAATTACAAGCTTTCTCTTCTGAGATTCCTTTTTTCGGTTCTTCTTCATAATGTTCTTCCTTTGAAATTTTTAAAGAGCGAAATGCCTTATGAAAAGCTTCGAAGCACAGTGCGGAGTTCCGCACGGGTCGACTAGTCCTTATATATTATTTCTGTAGCCTGTTTTTGGTTTCTACGCGAGATTTTCCTCAATTTTTGATCGATTTCTTTGATTTACACCTTATTTTAAAGCTTATCGTACAGGCTACTGACGAAAAATAGACCCACGGTCTAAAAATTATTTTTTTGGGCAAAAAAACCTGTTTTAAAGAACCAGAATGAGGTTTTCGGTTAAATTTATAACTTTAACTTGCACTGTTACCGACAGAGCTGCATAGCTTGATCGGCAGAGCGTTCGATTGGTAACCAGGAGAATGCGTGTTCGGGCCCACGTCCGGACAAACTGCATCAAAAAATTAGAAAAATATCGCGCATTACATGAAAAATGATTAACAAATATGAGAGAATAAATGAGGTAGAAACGCTCATAGCTGTTATGAAAACTTGATGCAACACGGAACTAAATTGATACTCAATTGTAAGGTTTTTTTTTTTCTTTTTTTAAGCTTTGGCTCTGGGAAGAAAATTAAACCATAATGTAAGCGAAAATATAAGTATCAGGTTTAAGATTTCAGACTACATTGGAATTGTTTGTTGTTCAGTAAAATATAATAAATCGTATGTTGAAATATAGATTCTTCTAATGAGTTTTTGACTATTTGTACAAATAAAAAAAATACTACCTGAATCTAAAGGGTAATATGTATATTTTTCTTCTTTTTGCAAAAAAGAAAATAGCGTATCACATTTTTTCTACATTTGAAAAGCTGCGCTTAAAAATAACTTAGTTCAAATTATTTCGTATTTTAAACGTGCTGTTAAATGATGAACACGTGCTGCCATCTAAGTCATAACGGTTCAAACAGCCTGCGATAACAAATTGTAAAAATTTTCAAAAATAAAAACACTTCTCGGCAAGAAATAAAATTTAAAATTACCTGTGGGTTTTTTTCTTTCGGTAGAGCGTTCGGCTATAAACTGTCTGAACTTCGGGCCAGTTCGGAATGTCCGACATAATAGCAAATTTATAGTAATATTACGCATTACATGTACTCAAAACATACAACAGATAACACACGTAGTAAAATAAATGCAGTGGGGATGCTATTTGGTGTTTAGACTCCTTTATGCAGGCTACAGTTATCATTCAGATAAGTTGACTGCTAATCGAAGGGTGTTCTTCCCTTTTTTTTAAGCTTTGACTCCGTCCAGACCACTAAGCATAATGTAAGCATAAAAAAAAGTATTATATATACCTCAAGTTGTGTAGAAAAACATTTTCATTGTATGCTGAAATGTAGATTTTTCTAATAGTAGTAGTGTTCGAACTTTTGTACAAATGAAAAAATACTACGCCAAATTAAAACTACGAGTTTTCAACCAGTAAATCTTTATTTATTCGAATACAATATAAAACATTAAAAGTTTTATCAACTTTATTAGTAAGAAATCATTTTCTACTAATCTGCTTTCGGCTGAAAAAAAAATGTGTACGCTCGAAAAATTACACTTAAAAAACGGACTCAGTTCAACTGGTTTTGGTTTTGAATTTTAAGTGTTCGATTAAAAGAAAAACAAGTGCGGGCTTTTAAGCCATACAGGTTAAAGAAACCTGCTATGGGAAATTGTTGAATATTCAAAAATAAAAACACTTATTTTTTCAACCGAATTTATTACTTCTCCAGACGTTCGTTTCAATCGCTACGTGAGATCTTCCTCATTCTTTAATCAAATTCCATGTTTTTCGAATAATTTTAAATCATATCATGCTGGCTAATGACAAAACTTAGACGCATGATCTTATTATATTTTTTTCAGCGAAAGACTTTTTACTATGTTTTATTACGCATTCCTTCAATGAATAGCATTCGAAAAGGAAGGCACAGTTGCTAGATTTGTTGCAGCGTCGTACTGTTAATCAGAATTGCGCCAGTTGGAATCCGTGCCACTAAATATCTCTTTAATGTTTCTTTTTTTCCGTCAGATGCTCACATGGGCAGGACTGTATTTGCCACAACCTGTTTTTTTACATGCAAAATTACTGATTTTTCACGTGTCACTCAGCCACACTTTTAATCACTTTTAATGGTATTTATATTTGCATTGAAAATACGTACAACCAAAAGGGGAGCGATGATCAAATTATCACAACGTTGTATTTAACGAGGTTTTGTTACTAATGTCTTCAAAGTACATGCCTTCTCTTGTGCGCTTACTTTTTTCCGTTTACTTTTTTCGGTTTTTCTTCATGATATTCTTTCTTCGAAATTTTTAAAGAGCGAAATGCCTTATAAAACGACTCAAAGTACAGTGCGGAGTTCCGCACGGGTCGACTAGTATTTCAATAATAAGTGCATTAATGATGGACTAGTCGACCCGTGCGGAACTCCGCACTGTGCTTCGAATCTTTTCATAAGGTATTTCGCCCTTTAAGAATTTAAAAAGAAGAACATTATGAAGAAGAACCGAAGAAAAAGTAAGCGCAGAAGAGAAGGCATGCAATTTAAAGACATCAGTAACAAAATCTCGTTAAATACAACGTTGTGATAATTTGATCATCGCTCACATTTTGGTCGTACATATTTTCAATTCAAACATAAATATCATTAAAAGTGTGGCTGAGTAGTGACTCGTGAAAAAGCAATAATTGCGCATGTAAAAAAACAGGTTGTAGCAAATACAGTCCTGCCCATGTGAGCATCTGACGGGAAAAAAAAGAAACATTAAAGAGATATTTATTAGCACGGATTCGAATTGGCGCCATTCTCATTAACAGCCCGACACCCCAACAAACCTAGCAATTGCGCCTTCCCTTTTGAAAGCTATTCATTGAAGGAATGCGTAGTAAAAAACAGCAAAAAAGCTTTTTGCCAAAAATAATAATAATAATAATAATAATAATATCATGCTTCTATGTTTTGTCATTAACCAGCATGATACGATTTAAAATTATTCGCAAAGCATGGAATTTGATTAAAGAATGACAAAAATCTCACGTAGCAATTGAAACGAATATTCTAGAGAAGTAATAAATTAGATTGAAAATAAGTGTTTTTATCTTTGAATATTGAACTATTTCACATAGAAGGTTGCTTTAACCGTTACGGCTTAAATGCCCGCACATGTTTTTCTTTTAATTGAACACTTAAAATTCAAAACCAAAACCAGTTGAACTGAGTCCGTTTTTTAAGTGTAACACTGTAAAAACGATTCAGAAACGTTCCTGGAAAATAATGGGCTGCTGATGTGCCCAGTTTCTGCCAGTAACATTTCTTGGAAAAATCAGGAACGCTTTCCGCTAAAAGTCAGTATTCTTTCTGAAATTAACCTTCAAAACTTTATGAAGACGTGAGAAATCTGCCCTGTTAAAGCCAGTTATGTCTCTAGAACCTTCCAGAAAAATGAAGTAGGTTTAGGGTAATTGATTAGAACCTTCCTAATCAATTATAGAAGACTCCATAAATATCAGAGCGCCCACAGTTATGCAAGAAGAAACCAAGCATATTTCTTGTCTGCAATTCCTGCCTTGCAAAGCTGTAGCTATCCATTGACATTTTTGCTCTCATTGGGAGCTTAGTCAAACCTGGACACACCGTAAAAAACCTTAGGCCGGTACACTTAATAAACACGCTCATTCAAGCTTTAAACTGGTTGCTAAAAATATTTTCCACAACAGTGAAAACTCTACACGTGTGCAACTTGTAGCGATCCAGGAAACTTTTTTGTGATGATACTTGTTTTTACGGGGAAATAGGTGAAAACGTGTGAAATCCCGAGACGTTACACGGAAATAACCAGTAACGTTTCGGAATTTTTTTACAGTGAATTTTTCGAACGTAGACAAAATGTTTTTTTTTTCAGCAGAAAGCAGAGGAGTAGAAGATGATTTCTTGCTAATGAAGTTGATAATAATTTTAATGCTTTATATCGTATTCGCGCGAATAAAAAATCAAAGGTTTACTGGGTGAAACTTGTAGTTTTAATTTGGCGTAGTATTTTTTCATTTGTACAAAAGGTCAAACACTGCTATTAGAATCATCTATATTTCAGCACACAATGAAAATGTTTTTTTTTTGCACAAAAAGGATTTCCTTTAAGTAAGTCTAATACTTTTTTATGCTCGCATTATGCTGAGTGGTCTGGATGTAGTCAAAGCTTAAAAAAAAGGAAGAACACCCTTCGATTAACAGTCAACTTACCCGAATGATAACTGTAGCCTGCATAAAGGAGACGAAACACCAAGTAGCATTCCTACTGCATTTATTTTATTACGTTTGTATGTTAGGAGTACATGTAATGCGTAATACTAATATAAATTTGATATTATATCGGACAGCCCAAACTTGCCCGAAGTTCAGATAGTTTATAGCCGAACGCTCTACCGAAAAAAAACTTATCAATTTAACCGAACAACTAAGTCCAGTGCTTTTAAGCTTTATTAAAATATAAACACACACACAGGCTATTTTTTTCTTTTTTGCCGAAAGCGACGTAAAAAATGGAAAACTGCATTAGAATTTTGCTTTTAAAAAATGCATAAGAACTACAGGCTGCATTGAGGTTTTGAAACAGCAAGGGGCGTTTTCAAAAACTTGATTTTTCGACCGTAAGTCTATTTTTCTTCATTAGCCAGCCTGATAAGTTTTAAAATGAGAAGGGAATAATATATAAGATAAGATATTGAAGAAACATTTTTTAATTCTTGAAAATTTTTACAATTTGTTACCGCAGGCTGCTTGAACTGTTATGACTTAGATGGCAGCACGTGTTCATCAGTTAACAGCACGGTTAAAATACAAAATAAATTGAACTATGCTCTTTTTTAAGCGTAGCTTTTCGAATGTAATAAAAATGTGATAAAGGAATTTGTTGTTGTTTTTTTTTTTTTTTTTTGGCAAAAAGAAGAAAAAAATATATATTTTACCCTTCAAATTGAGGTAGTAATTTTTTTATTTGTACAAAGAGTCAAAAACTCATTAGAAGAATATATATTTCAATATACGATTTATTATTTTTTTTTTCTGAACAAAAAACAATTCTATTGTAGTCTGAAATCTTAAACCTGTTACTTACATATTTTCGCTTACATTATGCTTTAATTTTCTTACCAGAGCCAAAGCTTAAAAAGAAAAAAAAAACGTACAATTCAGAAGTAATTTAAGCACAAAGTCACTTCAAGTTTTCATATCAGCAAGGAGCGTTTCCTTCTCATTTACTCTAATCCTTCATAGTTGTTATTTACTTAATTAAGTGTTCACGTAATGCGCGATATTTCTCTAATTTTTTGTTGCAGATTGTCCGGATGTGGGCCCGAACACGCATTCTCCTGGTTACGAAGAGAACGCTCTGCCGATCAAGCTATTCAGCTCTGTCGGTCGTAGCGCAAATTCAAGTTATAAGTTTAACCGAAAACCTCATTCTGGTTCTTTAAAACAGGTTTTTCGGCTGAAAAAAAACAATTTTTAGACCGTGGGTCTATTTTTCGTCAGTAGCCAGCACCATAAGCATTAAAATAAGGCGTAAATCAAAGAAATCGATCAAGAATTGAGGAAAATCTGGCGTAGAAAACAAAAACAGGCTACAGAAATAATATATAAGGATTATAACTTGTTCTTATATACCCTAGAATGTTGTTCATAATGCTCAATATTTATTTCACAATACTTCTCTTAATAAAATGAATGGTTTCAGCCTTTTTGATAGTAGATATTTCTCGCCATTTTTTTTCAAAAAGCGTATCAAATATGCAATCCTTATCTAATGTTGCCTTTTAAACAATTGTAGGAAAATGAAATGTTGTGATTATGTATGCGAAAATAGCAAGGGTGATTTAATGAAAAGATATGATACGATAGCAAAAGTAAAAAGATAAGAGGCAAAGAGCTTTATTTTTTTAATCAACAAATGTAGCAGTAATTTACCATCCCTATGACAGGGCTACATGCAATATACCAGGCAGTCCATTTATGACATCCAGAAACTGCAGTTTCGTTATCTGTCTGGTATACTGCATGTAGTTCTGCCTTAGCCCTGGCTTATTAACGGTAACTTACTGCTAAATACCCAAGTTTTTCTTTCAAATCATGAGTCAAAACGTACTATGCTGGGGACATTCGCTGGTGAGATGACTTTTCTTTATCTACCAGTTTGTTGGCGCTCTCAGCTTTAATGAGATGACAACTGCCTCCGGCTCGGTTATTCACTATTCCAGACTAAAGAGTCCTAATAAAAACCAAGATGCTGTCTCTGGATGTGAGAAATGGGCTGCCTGGTGTATTGCATGTAGCCCTGGCATAGGGATGGAAAATTACTGCTACATTTGTTGATTAATTGCTGTCCGTAGGACATATAAATGCTAAAAGGTACAGCAGACAATAACCACGACATTCTCTTAAAAAATAAAAAAAAAACTGAGCTAATTATATCAAACTAAAAAAGTTACATTATTAATACAAATAAATAAAGGAGGACAAGACAATAGAAATCTTTAACATGAACGCAACGCGCTAACTTTTCAAGAATAAGCAATCTGAAAGTACCAAGACTCAAAAATAGAGCAGACAATATCCTAGCAAGTCATGAATTTTAAGAAAGAACTCTACCGAATTTTATCAAAGCAACTATTTGTTACAAGCGAGTCTCTGAAACAGGTGTAAAAAATTCCGACACTGTACGACCTTTGACTGGCGAATAATCACACACACATGCCGACGCCCAGTGCTGTAAAGAAATTTACGGGTGGTTGCTGATGTGTGGTAAAAAATTAGGGTCGCTATCTTGGGTGGGGATGGATGGTGAAATGTAGTAACCATAAAAACTTTCCCCTGACGCACCGTTTTATTGATGATCGTGGCTTTTGTTACAGTTCCTATTTGTTGTATACTTGAAGTAACAAACGGTATTTTTAGGTTTTCTAAAAATGTGTTAGATCATTTTTTACCATAACATTTTTTTTCTTAAAAAAAAAATCTTAAAAAAAATCTTTAAAAAAAAACTCGTGAAAAAATATTGTAGCAAACTTATTTTGCTTAATATTTTGAAAACAGCATGAATTATTTTCATTTGAAGTTTTAGAGAATAGAATACAAAATGTATTTCACAGAACAGTACTTTGTCATTTTGTATTTTTTACTTCATTTCTTTATAGACGATTAATTAGGTTTTTTGTCACCTGATTACCTGTTTTTAAAAACGGTATGATTATATTGAAGAGCAGGGTAATTTATTGTAAAACTTTAAATTATTAAAGTTTTCCCATTGATTTGTTTTAGAAACAGCATGAATTATATTTGATGAAATTGTTTAGAAGCAGCATGAAGAAAATGATTTGATCATTTATAGTTGAAATTAAAACAAGAAAAGCAAATTACAAACTTTCTTTTAACAACTTTTTCTATATTAGTGCAACTTAGCTAACAACGATTTGGATTATTTTACTTGAATTTTAATAGTAATATAGGATATTTTAAACTGATTTCATAAAAAGACAATGTAATTCCTTTCCCTTGATACTTTTGAAGAGCAACATAAAGTCCATTCACGGGAGTTTATTGCAGGGCAATATGATTTATTTCTATATGATTTCGTTAAAGAATTGCTAAGTTATTTTTACGTACTTTTCTTTATGAACAAAGTAAATTATGTACAGATTCTTTTAAAAACAGCATCAATTGTTTCCTTGTTAGAAAATAAATTGATGAACTATAATCCTAACTAAAAGTAGACATAGAAGTTAAAATGCACAAATCCTTCTTATGGGAGTACAGTGAAAGTGGGGGCCATTCGTGTCTGGTGACCGTATTAGATTTCAAGGATTATCTAATCATTGAATGACCATTGAAGCACATGAATTAATACTATCATTAAGAACTGAATCACCTTATAGGTAACACAGGGTGGCGACAGGAACTGTGAAAAAAAGTTTCCTGATTTCCCTGATTAAGTTCCCCAAATTTCCCTGATTTACGTTACCAATGATAATGGTTTCCTTTCTTTGATCTACTTGAAATCCATTGTATGTCTGTATAAAATGCAGTGTTTTAAACGTTTTAAGTTGTGTAAAGTTGTTGAAGTAAAGATATATTTTAAAAAGATGCTACTTTTTTAATAAAATGGCTAAAAAAAACATATCAAGTCAATTTTTTTGGAAAAAAAAAGAAACCTACAAAACAGTATATTAAATTTTTCTACATGGAAAGACTATAGAAAATTAAAAAAATAAATAAATAATAATAATACTTTACTTCCAGAAACCACTTAGCATAAGAATTTTAAGAAACTATTAAAATCATTCTCAAAAACATATGTGTATTTATGACAGAACTAAAAAGTAATTAAAATTATTTTGAACTAAATTTTCAAACAGTATAATAATTGTTGCAAAAATAACAAGTACCAGTGAAGGAATCGAAGTAATGTAGTTATTCTTATATAACTAATTGACATATTTAAGCAAAACAGATGAAACCATTTGACATCCATTCATAGGGAGCTTTTCTCTAATCAAGAACATAGGTTTTAATGAATGAATACAGCATTTCAACAATAAAAAAATAAAAGATATTTACTTAAGTACACAAGTTAACTCTATTTCAAATGATTTCAGTATGTAACGAAAAAAATCTTAGATTGCTTTTGTAACAAACAACTTTGAAATGCAAGAAAAAAAAAATTTTAAAAAAGCAATTAGTTAATTTCAAAATGTATAAAAAGAAGAATATAACTTGGTTATAAAATGAAAGAATCATTTAAGTCTGAAGAAAAGAAAACCTTTATAATCTGCGGTGACAACAAATAGCATAACGGCAAAAAACAAAGTTTTTTTTAATTGAAAGTTCAATTTTAGCAATTTAATTAAAAACGCGAGGAAGTAATAACTTTTAAGCTTTTACCAGTATTAATTCAAAAACCAAAGATTTCTTCTTGAAATCGTGAATACAGTGCGCTAATTACTTCGAGACAATGGAATAAAGGCAAAGGAGCTAAGGCATTAATGAAGGCTTCCTCTTGCCCTGTATAGTTGGTTATTTCACGTAGCATTGAAAGCGTGAAAGGAAATTTCAAGCTAGGTAAAATAAATAACCTAACAGACACAGAAGCAATCTTAAGAAGTTCATCCTGTGGTTAATAAGTAAGATTCAATACTTTGACATTGAGGAAAAAAGATGCACAAATATGCGGCAGTGTATAATCGCACCTCATTAATTTAACTTTTTTTTTTGAACAGATAATTGGCCGAAAATGCGTAGGGAATTAGGATACTTAATTTTGTAAAGCAAAAAAAAAAAAAAAAAAAAAATTCTTCTTAAAATCATATTTCCCTGATTTTTCGTTATTTTTCCGAAATTCCCTGATATTTCCCTGACTTTTCCCTGATCTCCCTGATTTCCCTGATCTGTTGCAACCCTGTAACAATAAAAAGATTTTTATTGACATGTGCAGTTGTTTTGGAAAAAAGCCACGAGACCTCTTACATAAGCTTATACTTGAGCATAATCTCATTTTCAGAAATGAATAATGTCATTAAGAATTGTAGCGCTAGGTACCTGGCAATAAAAGTATTTTATTGATACATGTGATTCTTAAAAAAACAAAATAAATAAGAAGAAAAGAAAAAACAAAAAAACAAAAACAAGGAGGAGGACTTCTATGGCATCGTCTCAAGTTTTTTAGAAGTTAGAACAAAAGTGAGGCGTCAAATCATTAAATGTACATGTCTATCCATACATAAATAGTTTTAGTCTATGAACAGTTGGATATTTATTTTGAGCCAAAGCTTAATCGACTGCTCTATATCTTGTGTTTATTTTGTACTCATTTTTTATGCTGTCTTTTCATCGTTTTCTAATTTACTTTCATCCTCTTAATTTTTTAAAACTTTTTTTTTTCAAATTATTTTTCGTTTTTTCCTTTTCTAGTGTTGTATCGTTACTGTTGCCGATTCATCAAAAGAAAAAAAAATCGTATATACTTTTTAAAAAAAAGAGGAAGATATATAGATGCTCACTCACTGAAATGAGTTCATTCACTGATCAGAATACACTACATGCGAGTGATAAAACATTTATCAGACAGTTTATTTCAAATAACATTTTGCCTATTTTCATATTTTTTCATCTAGAAATCCTCAGCAGGTTTTCATGTTATAAAAAAATATTTCGCACTGATGGAAAAAATAGAATTTACTTCTGTTCATTCACCTGTGACAAAAAGTCAATGTCTTCTCAACACAAAAACAGTTTTCCAATCATCAAAGTATCTTTCGGCAAATTCTAAAGACATTTGTAAAGACACAAGAAATGACAAAAAAGAGAGAGAGAAGTGCTTATTTTTTATATTTCTTTTGAAGAAACAATACAGAAAGATTTATTAAGTTTTTAGCTTAATTAGAAACATGCTGTGATTAGCAACCATAAGGCCAGACATGTAGAAATTTGTCAGAATACATCCACGAACTCACCAAACAATTAGAATCTCCGTGTTTCAGAATAAATCACAGCTGTCACGCACGCAAGGCAGCCATCAAACGTTTTATCCTTTAATTGGCGACTCACGTGCGTATCCTCTGGCGACGAACGCCATTAAGCTGTCGCCAAAGAGAAGATTTGCAGAACGGCAGCGTATAATTTTGAGGCGAGTTTAAAATTCTAATGGCAACAGGTCAGACACAACCTTAACCTTATATTGATTTCAGAATTGAGGATAAAATGTGTTGGATTTTATTTTTGAACTTAATTGAATACCAAAGAGTTATTCAAAATTGATTTTGAGTATATAACTCTTTATGCAGAACTCGTAAAAAGGGTTAAAATGTTACAGCTGAGCTCAAAGCTTTGGGTCGTCCTGATTTTTTAGAATAATTCATGATTTCGTATGAATCTATTACGTAAACATGAAAATAAATTGTGATTTTGATGGTATTATTTACTGAATACTGTGATAGGTACATATTTGCAGGCAATGTTGCAAAGGTTTGGACAAAAGGTTTAAAATAATTTAACGCGAAATTCTCTTAACAGGAAAGTCGCTCACAACATTGCGTATTTGGCAACGATATGAAAGTTTACATTTATTTAAAAACAGTTCCTACTTTAACTGCCGTGATCCAAGAAGCTTTGTAAGATACTGAGTTAAAATAGCCTTTTAAATTGCTCAAAATCCACTGTGGTAAATTTGAATGGACATAGGCACCTTCCGTTCAAAAAAGTTCAATGTTGCCAACCAAATGGCGAACAGTCGTATTGTTTTTCCCCTGCTATTAATGACGTCATTTTTAAATAGCCTTCTTTATGCAAATCTACAATGTTACGTACAGAAAATCTAACTATTTAAATTATGAAGTTTAAGCCTCAGAAAGGATACTACTTAATGTGACATTTAATTACACTGTATTTGATTCAGTCACATTTATATTTTATGCAACTTAATCTAAATAGGTATTTAATATTCACAAAATCCAATTTTGGCAACCAAATAGTGAACAGTCATTGTCTTTTCCGTTGTTAACAATGTCATCTTGAAACTAGAAAATCGCCCGTCAAGGTATGACGGGTGAAAATTGCCTCCACATTTGAACGAAGCAATTGTCTGTTTGGAGATAGTTTGATAGTTGTAATTTTAACCCTAACTCCAGTGAATTTTCCCTAAACTCCAGTGGATAGCGTTCATTTTTGATCCCTGTTCGTTTCTTCATTTTCTTAAAATGACAGTCTTACCATTAAAACAGTTAAGAGTTACCGGATCCAGTTCAGTCTTGTCACGATAAAGCATTTCCCTACATGTCAAACATTACCAAAAAATATTATCAAATTATCATGCCGTGGAAGGAGTTTCTTTGTTGGTGACTTCGATCATTCACTATTATATATATGAGGATATCCTACTTCATGGAAATCTACAATGTTACAGAAAATCAAATTATTTCACACGATTAAAATAATTTCCTTAAATTATGATGTTTAAGCTTCTTAAAGGAATTCACCTCTTTAGTATCAAAGTAAAGGTCACCAACTTATGCGACCTTTCAGTCGCGTACTTAAATTTCATGCAACTAAATCTCAAGTTATTTTCTGTTCGCAAAAATCCAATTTTAGCAACCAAAGAGTGGAAATACATAAGGTTTTATCCTTTTCCGTTGTTAACAACGTCAGTTTTAAATAGCCTTCTTTATGCAATCTACAGTATTTAAGAAAATCGGCTTTTTTCATCTGCTAAAACTACTTTCGTTAATGCACTTCTATATTATGAAGTTTAAGCAGCTTAGAGGACTGCTTCTTCAATGGTCATGCACCAGCAGTTGTGTGGTACAATCGAGTGTTAAACTATGATTAAATCGTGCGTCACCTTGAAGGGAATTACTTTAAAGAGATGACATAACGAGTGTCGGTAAAGGTCACAGATTCAGTCAGGAAGTTGCGATTCTAGATAAAATTAGAACAATGAACATTCCCTAACAGAATCTATACACGACGGTTAGAATTGTACGTCTCACTGTAGATTTTGGAAGACACTTGTTTTGCAATTAATATCTCAGTTTAGTTGTATATCTCATGCGGTTCGAAGAAGGGATTAACACTCGTAGTGATAAGTTGTCAATGGCATGAGCCAAAATAAAACATGTGTCACGTTTTAAAGTACATTTTCAATCTTTGCCGTCGAGTAACTATAAATATTTATTCGAAATGTGATGGAAATGTTTTAAAACCCACGATGGGCAACTTTCCGTTTAGCCATATGGAGCATGTCTTTGCACAAAAAAGATGGTTGTACATTAATGCACAAGAAAGATATTCTCTGTCTTGCAATTTGTAACAAGAAACCACATCATAAACAAAAAAAAAGTCAGTTAATCAAGTATCTCAATGTATTGCATATAAAAAAACAGTATAGTAGCGTACGACTGACATGTCTTTTTTATCTGACATAAATTTTTTTTTTTTTTTTTTTGCTTACTTCTTACTTAAAATAAAAACGAAACTTAAAATTATCGTTGGTGATCATGGTGGATTCATTTGATGTCAGATTTTGGGTAGGAGTTTCCTTGCTGGAAATACTTCGAAATTGAAGCCTGAAAAACTCATTTTAAACCACGTTTGTCGAAGTTATGGAAGACAAAGTGAATAAGTGACTTTCTTTTGAAATATTTTTTAGAAAAGTAATTTAAAGTTGCCTTTGGGAAAATTGGTGTTCTCTTCCATAAAATTGCCGAAAATTAAAGGCAAAAAAAGTCTCTTCAGGCTCTGAGAGAGGTTTAAGCCCCTTAGTTCTCCTTGTAGGTACGCCACTGCTATCAGAATCAGCCTCTTCATCAGTGCATAAAAGATAGGTTCGTGGTAACACAAACACACTTGACCTGCGTTCATCGCTTTTATTTTACCTCGTTTCACTTACATATAAGTACACAGTTTCGACTGTTTTTAGAAATAAAAATGTATTTGCAAGCATGTTCAGCTAATTATTATTTCGCGCATCAAACAATAATTTTGCGTTTAAACTAGTGTAACTACTACACTCTCGAATATTGGGTTGAAATAATTAATCATCTCTTCCCATATAATAAAATGAAGTGCCTATTTGCCTGTGTTTGTGGCAGGCATCCCGTTAAAATGACTAGGTCTAAAACCATGAAATTGGTACAGATGTAGGCATACAAATTGGTACACAGACGTTGAGTTTTCCATTATCCACCTCCTCCCTATTTCTATCATGGCTTTCGCAATGACGGTGGAAAACGAATAACGCTGTTGTCAAAACAATAAACAGACTTGCAAAACCGAGAAATATTCTTACAAAACTAAACTTTGATGAATATAAATTGAAAAGCAATCCACAGCGAAATCTGTGGGAAACAATACGAGCGCATGCGTGCTGGTGGCAAAGGTGTCCAATGGGACCTCAGTGTCGTGACCATAGTTATGATAACACGCGTGCTGTGAGTGTCATAACAATGGCAGTAAATGGCCCAGATCTGCAACGATATGTGAGGACTGCACAAAAGGTTGAAATATCACGAGAGAGCTGACATATTTTTTCCTCCATTGTTATGATATAATTTTTCCTTTTATTATTTCTTATTAAAAGGTTTTTAAGTATGGCGATCTGAAGTGAAAGGAGAAAGATTCAACTTTGTTATCTTAATGATCTGATTAAAGACGCCATCCTTGAATTGTATGCGTAATTTGGTTTCCATTTCAATGAAAGCATTGTTTAGTTTGTAACTATTCTGTGCTTCGAACAATGATTTTGCCATTTAACTAGCGTAATTATTACAAACGATAGCTCGTGTGTTACGTTTCAATTATATAACTAACAAATATATTGCATAGCTCCAAGAGTCTTCAAAATACTTAATTTGGCTAATTTAAATTGGTATTCTTGATTAACAGCCAACATTTATTACAAAAACTAACTTACCAGTAAAAAACATTCTACTCCATTGCAATAATTTATTATAACCATAAGTTTAATTACTCTAAGATTGAAACAATCTATCTTAGCACTCTTAGTATGCAATTTGACATTTCATTTTCAAGTATTAAAACGAAATTAGTTAAAGTTTAAAATATCTCGACATTTAATTGACCACTCAAACTGTAATTAAATTTAATCTGAGGTTTCTTTTAAATGGCTTAAAAAACTTGCAATCTTAAAGAAAGAATTCAATAATCCTAATTCAGAAATACTTAGTTTTTTTTAATTGTATATATGAAGTTAATCACTCAGAAAGCCTAAAAATCAAACAATTATAACAAATATCATTTCATTTTTTAATTACACGTAAAGCACAACCATCAGTACAGTTATAACTTAGTCATTTATATTATTAAATTTAGAAGACGAAAGAAAATATATACGACACCTAATTTATTGAAACTAGAACTGAAAGAAATTGATTTCATATTTCTGTACTTTGAAATCGGGATAACAAACTAAAACCACAGGCCGACTTAAAATTACTTAACTTTTCAGTGATTTAATAAATATCTAAACAGTCAACTGTCAGATACGAGCATATCCTTGTAATGAAATCAATGCTTACCGTTTTATCTGATCTTAAAGATCATAATCAAAAGAAAATGTTATGCCAAATATAAAACTAAAATTACATTTGAGATAAATTTAACTTTTGTTCATTTTATTAAGTTAAATTACTCTATTAAGTCCAGTCAGAAAGCTCAAAATTTAAATGATAGCGTTATTTAGAATTGTACCCATTGCTCAATGTTATTAAAGACAAATTGTTTAAATGAAAATGAACACATATTTCGGAGTTACAAGAAAGAAGAATCCATTCTTCAGTGCAGAAAAATGGAGATAAAGAGAGATAGTTAGCAATATATAAAGGTGACGAGGTTTCTTTGTTTCTTTGTTTGTACCCGATGGCCAGAAGACCCCATAGCACCTACAGCCCTGAAACTTGGCACAAAAATTCGAACGTACGCCGGGCCCGTGCACCTCGAAGCCGAAATTCTATGTTTCGAATTCATTTTTTTTCTAATTAACTAATTAAGCTAAATTTCGGCTAATATCGAAGTTGCAACCTATTAAATGTTCATATTTTGGCTATTGGATATTGTTAATTGACCCTCAAAACTAAAAAATTCACCATCGCCGAATTTTAAATCACCGTGGTTGATTTTTAAGGAATTTTTAAAAATCCACGCGCAAAAGTGCGCGCTTCTGAAACGTCACGTGCCTACGTCACAGGGCGCGAATGGGCAGCCTTCCGCCGAAGATCCCTTGTTTTCGCTAGGAACATTTTGAGCGCGCTAATATTTTTATTTTTTAGAAATTCAATAATCCTTTTGAACACACTATGGAGACCAGATTCGTTAAAGCACAATCTAAATAATCTTCCTCATGTAACATCAATGAGGATATTCGAATATTTCCGAGAGGATGAGAGGTTTAATGTTCCAGAAACGCGAGGAGTTAAATGCGAGGAGATAAGCCTTTTACGCTTCGTCTTCGAAGTCGAATGCGTGACCTTCGGCTTCTTTCCTATCGGAAGAGGGCATGACGTCACTTCCTATGCCATTTGACGTCACAAGCGCTTGAACTTTAAAAATTAATTTAAAAAAAAACTACTTATCGTATCGCAAAAATTTTTTCACCTATGATGTGCATAAATGTTACTCTATCATATAAAAATAAAATTGAAAAATCGAAAACTTCCCTATTATTTGGTAAAAAATCCCCCCCCCCACCCCCAAACATTATATATCGTTGGAAAGTGTTTTTCTTCCCAAACTAGATGATGTTTGTTCCATTTTTCTCAATTAATTAGAAGAGGAGATATAAGCGATTCTAATTGAGTCAGTTTTCAAGGCTTCTCTTTCGAGAATTTGCTATAACATAGGTCCACTTTCCAGACAATTTTCAACGATAACACTAGGTCCATTTTCCGATTACTTTCTTTTTAAACATTTTGGAGGAAGTTGCCTTTGTTGCTTATGAATATTTTACTGTTATTACTTTATTTTAAATTCATTGTGCGTATGTTAATTGATTTTCTTTTTAATTAGAAAGTCGCTTGGCGAATTCGGCGATGAATTATGGAGTCTTTTACATTTGAAAGCTACTGAAAACGTAATTTTGATGTTATTTGTTTTTCTTTAATTCAACGGACTTCCTTAAAATTTTTAGCACAGGCATCGCTGTGCGGGTACTGCTAGTATATATATAAATATATTTGTTTCTTTTCTTACTTTCTCTGATTTCTTGTATTGGAAAAAAATATCTGCTTCATAATGACAAACAGTCTGTCAACAGAAGCGTAGACAAAAAAAAAAAGGAGGGGAGGGGGGTCTTTTTTTAAATTCAGATGGAGATATGGTTATTTTTAGTCCTCTTCTGTGGTTTAAGGGGGTCCGGGACACATTTTGAAAATTTTTTTATTATGTACTTTAGAGTTTTGAAATTTTTTGAACTGATTCATCATTTATTTAATAAACAAAATCATAACATAAATATGAAAAAAAATTATTTTTTTCTTTAAATTTAATTAGTTTTTTTCAAAAAAATGGGGTTGCTTTAAATTGCTATAACTCAAAATATTGTTGGTCAATTTTCAATTTTTTTTCAAAAAAGTATGCACATATATCTAAGCTTTAATTTTTATTCGGCGATTTTAAAAATATTGATTCAATAAAAAATAAAAAATATTTGAAGAAAAATTTCGAAAAATTCGAAGATACTTTTTTTTAAAAAAATCATAATTTTTGAAGTAAACGTTTTTTTCAAATTCGCCGAATAAAAGTTAAAGTAAATTGCTTGAAAAAGATATGCTCCAAGTTTCATTACTTTATCTCTATCGGTTCCTGACTTATAAGAGTTTGAATGCAAGAAATCGGGAAAAATTGCATCATGGAGAAAAACGCGTTTAAAGTTTTAAACTTATGTACACATTCGTTAGATGCATGCAACAAAAATAACTATAACTTTCGTTATATTTAAGGTAGAAACAAGATTCAAACGTCCTCTTAAGCAGAAAAAACGGAGCAATTTTTCAAATTATAAAAAAAAAATTGCAAAATTTGAGGATTTTGTGTTCCGGACCCCCTTAAAAAAAGTAAAATTTCCAAGCTTCAGAGTGTAATGTATCACCAAATACCCCTTGGCTACGCCCCTGCTTGGTAACTCCAAAACATGCATACGCAATTTTCTTTGCCAAAGTAATTATCCTTATTAACGCATGCATAAAACTTGCCACAACAAACACTTGATTTCAAACTAAAACTGACGCCGAAATTTTAACCGATGTAAAAATGAGCTAATCCAACGTTCTTTCCATAAAGACCAGGAAAATGTTTTTACCATTACTAACATTCAGAAAACGTTACATTTAATTCGCTGAAAATTCAACAAAAATGAAATTGACATAAAAAATATTACCATAGTTAGAATAAGATCAAACTTTCTTTTTAAATTTACATTTATTTGATCAAGCTATTTTATCACACAATATTCAAAGCTATTTTATCACACAATATGAAAAAGAACCTGAAAAATAAATCTAGCATCAGCAATAAAAACAAGATGTAAAACCAATTCGGATTTGCAATAATTAGGTACTAAGAAAAAAAAACAGCTTTTGGATCCATTCAAAACCTATCTTAAGAAAAAAACCTCAATTTAATTTTCTAAAGAGATAAATTTCAAGTTATTAGAGCATAGAATTTTTTAACGAGGGATTCGTTGTTTTCCATAAATCTGTAACCGTAACCAGTTTCTGGAATGACTAAACTTTTAGAAATAAGATCCGAGTAAATTAGGTCATCACTTAGTCGATGTTTCATGACTCAACGAAAGACCTTGAAAATATGGCATCATATTTTTGGATTTTTTCCAATACGGAAACTTAGCAAATTGATTCATTATTTTTTTTCCCTTAAAAATGATTTAGACTGAGTTAATTACAGCTACTGCGTTTTGCTTGGACTAAAAAAAAATTAAATGCCAAACGATTTTTTTTTTTCACTTTTTACATTTCCATAAATAAAATGGAACGATCCTGTTTGTGCATCCCTCCGTCCTCTGTACCGTCAACAAAATAATTAATAAATTTTTAAAAAGTTCTGATGTCTTTTCATATCAATTTTGAGAAACATTTTCCAATCATTTTCGACAAATAACATACTCTAAATAATAATAGGCAGAAAATATTTTTCATTTTGATTTTACAAACATTCTTATTCTAAATTGTTTTTTCATTTCATATTTCAGTCACCACTTGTTCAAAGAAATTCTTATTTCAAGCTTTTACACAATTTATCATAATTTAGTTGAATTAAATATAATTTGCAGGTTGATATGCAGTCGTACAAGTATGACGAAAGAAGAAGAATACTGTTACACAATTAAAACAAGTAAGTATCAAGGCTGCCAATTTTAGAGAAAATAAGTTATTGCTCAGTTTACACTTGGTAAGTTTTCTCACTTTTTGTATTTCGTTTTTTTTTTCTAGTTTTTTCGTTTTCTTTTTTGATTTATTTACTTATTATTATTTTTTTTGAACTTTTTAAAATTGTTTTGTTGAATAATTCTGCTAATATTTTAAAGTAGTTAAAATTTTGAGTAATTTTTACTTCGTTGATATTTTATTCAATACTCACGTAGCTATGGATACCATGCATTTTATTTCAAACAGTTTGAGAAAACATCGTGATGTATCCTGTTTAGTATGTATATTTCAGAACAGGATACGTGATTTCTCAATCTGTCTGGAAAGAAAAGAAAAAAAGAGAAAGAAAGAAAGAAATATGATCAAAGGGGTTGTTTCCTTCATTTAAAAGTACTATTTATAGTCACTGAAATTGATAGAATAAGCCAAAAAAAAATAAATAAATAAAAGTAAATAAATAATTAAATAAATAAATAATAACACGGAACCAGAAAATACTTTTATTTTTCCCAACATTTATTTTTTAATTAATTTTTTTAAATGTCCGATTTTTTAAACAAAATGTGGCCTTTATGACGTCACAAATGATGCACTTTAGCGCATCTTCCTACCGTGTTTCTACGTTATGATAATCAAGAAGCGAATTAAATATTGCGCTCTACGCTTACTGTCAACCCTATCGTTGCCAGTACACGTGAGTAAAGATGCGAATTAAACATTGTCGTCTGTGAATGGCATTTCATCATTTGTGATGTCATTGGCAGAAACGTTAACAATGAAAGCGAACTGATTTAAGTAATTTTTTAGAAATATAAAACTTAGTCAAATTATTTAAAAAAATGGTCGAATCCTATGTTTTTAAGTATGCTCTTGCAGAAAAAAAAAATACTTTTAAAATTTTGGAAACGACCCCATAATGTATCATTATGTACGTACATATCGATTAACTTAATTATTTATTTTTACAATATGGCTGTTTTAATCGTGTCATAACTCTTAAGATGAAACAAAATTTTAAAAAGCACAAAAATAAAAACATTATAACATGATTATATTTAAACAAACTCTGCAAAATTAGAAGTTCAACATCGAAACCTTCATCTTTTCATACCGTTCTCCATCACGATTTGCAAATTTGAAAATGCACGACAATGCCGAACCCTAAAATCCTAACCCAAATGCATAAATCGAAGTAAAACGTTTCAGCGAAGGGCGCGTTGTTTTCATCGCAGCGCACGTGACTGAAGTGGGGGAAAAATGAATTATTCATGGTTGGGTGTCTGGGGGTGACTACACTATTGACGACCTGTGACTAAACACTCTTTCTAATTCATTTCTAAAATGAGTTCGTGATTCATCAATTTGCGGATAAAAAATATTTATTGACAGCAAATATCTTCATTTGCTTTGGGGGTAAGGGGTTTGAAAAGGGTTTTTTTTTTCGTGGCATATAATTTCTTAAATACTATTAGCATGCGCGCACTTTTATAGTCTTATGAATTAGCATTTCACAAGCAGTAAATTGATCAAAAGTTTATTATTTTTTATTAAGAAATTTCATTAAATTGGTGATTCTTTGCAATAAAGAATTTACGAAACACTTTTTTAAAAAAATCGAGAGCATAAAAATTGAAATTAGTAATTAAAAAAGAGACAAATAATACTTTTTCATTTTAATAATAATTTTAAGATTTTCTTTAAAATCTTTGTAAGTAAAATACCTTTAATTCTGGTTAATTTTTTGAAGGCGTGCAAATCTGAGCAAATGTATTGGAAATTAAACTTTTGAAAATCATCTTCGAACGTAATTTTATTTTACTGTTTTAAATTTGCTTTAAATGAGTATAGTTAAACACGTCAGTAATATTTGCTTATAGTTGTTCATAAACAAATGAATTACATTTTAAAAAAAAACTTTTTTGCATTTTATATTTTAGTACATTCTATACCTATTATTCGATTTCTACTCTAACTATTAGTACTTTCTGCTTCGGCATTTAGTGTGTTAATATTTTTTTCCTAGGTATTCGGCATTTTGTATCGTTAAAAACTTAAAGCAAAATGGCATTGTAAATAAATAAATGAATCGTGAAATAAACCATCCATTGATTCACTAGTTTTTTTACATGTCTCTTTCCAGTGTTTTACTCTAAAGTTCTAAAGTAAATTAGTTAGGCGGACATTTTGTGCTGTTCTTCTTAAGATTAAGACTTTTAGTGAAAATAAATTAAAAATTTGCATGATAAAATGTTAAAACATTTTTTTAATGAAAAAGTCACGGTTCAATTAATTTTAAACTGCTCAGAAATTTGCTTCGTGAAAGTCTTTAGAAAAGTTCTAACGCAACCAAATGTAGTTTTAAAATCCAACATTTCCATAAGAAATTTTCAAATGAAAATTGCAGTATTATTTTTAAAAAATCGTGATAAAAACGTTGAATTTGTCACGTTATTTCTGTTCAAGGGCAGCAATGACTAAAGTTTGCATGAAAGTCAAACTATTATTTTTTTTTTAGGGTTCAAAAAAGTAATTTATGGAAATTATAGTTTTGTACTAGTAAGATATACCAGCGGACCATAATGGAACATATAACTGAAAGTCATATATAATATTAACAGATACGAAAATTTGTGTTCATTAAATTATTTTTATGTCGGCCAAAAAAAAAAAAAAAATCAGAATGGCACCAACTAACATCCCCCTCCCCCCCCCCCCCAAAAAAAAGAAACAAATCGGTTGTGGATATGATTGGATTTCAGAGGGGGTGGGATACGTTTTGTTTTAGGCACTTTCTATGGCCAAAACAAAAATTTTCTGCCGCTCGGGTGATACATTTTCAAATACCCCTCCCCCATAATGCGCCACTGATAGTATTAGTTCAGGAATTAAGCTCTGAAAATTCAATATATTTTGATGATCAAAAAGTAGGATTCTTAAAATCTTTTATGCTCTATATTTTTCATCGCCAAATCGTAAAGAGTGCTAAAGTTTCAGTAATTAAGAAAAATAATTAAATAAATAATTTCTTGTAGATCAATCACAAGTGAACATATAAAGGTCAAACCAGGAAAGTATTTGTTGTGCTAGAAATAAAGCTTTGAACTATCTTACGAGCAACAGATAAGTGACTTTAAGAATTTCACAACTAAAAACTGTCTATGAAAACGGGAGCGAAAGAGAGAGAGAGACTATGAGAAATCTTGTTTTTTTTGCACGGATCAGACGACTTTTTTTTAATCATTCCAGTATGCAAAACGAGTAAATCCCCAAAAGTCAAATTATTTTTAAAAAACTATATAAAAAAAAAGGTTGCATTTTTAAAGGTCAAATTTGAAAAGAAAATGTTAATTTTGAGGACAAAATACTTCCATCGTTTGAAGGTCAAACTATGGAAATTTTATGTATGACCCAAAAACTGAGACACAAAGAATAAAACAGAGACGTATTCTTTCATGTTGTTGTAGTTGAGGTTAACCGGATCTCACTTTTTGAGCAAAGTAAAAAGTTATCGATAGGAATTGAGCGGGAAAAGAGAAGAGAAAAAAAAAAGTAACCGAGTTTTTTCCCAAATATCCTAAAATTCGCAACATCAATTCTTTTGTGTTCCACTGGGACAGCGTGTCCGTCAAAACAGACGATAAGTCAAGTGGAAAGAAACAAAGCAGACGAGAAATTGAAATAGAAAATGAAGATAACCGAGAAAAGGGCATTGCATTTTCGAAGTCTTGCAGACAGTGGACATTTTCAATGCATGACATCCCTTTTTTTCTGTTAAGTTCTAATTCTGGCTCTAGAGTACGGTTGAGTGCACAGCACTACAAGGATTTTTTTTCTCGTATACATGTACATACGTGGGGAAAACCTATTGCAGGGTCTTTAATTCATTTGGTTGCCGGTAATATATGAAATCTCGTATTCTATACAATGGGCGGTTTTTCATACTAGATATTCACTTGAATGCCGTAAAATCATTATGGCCGGAAACAAGTATTTTATTTTATTTATTTATTTATTTTTTTATTTCATGCGACTGACTAATTTCTTTAGATATCTTCATTAATTAAGTCTTGTGAAATGTGCTTATTTTTCTTCGTAGCGGCAGACCAAAGAAGAGTTTCGGTAGAAGGGGGATTCCAAATGTTGGAACAGTATTCTAATATGTTTCGTTTCCTCTTCCAGAAGAGTAAGAAAGTTTGAATCATTTTTGAAGCTTTTGAAACTAAATTTATTTTTTAAAATAGTGTTAGAAAGACTGTTTAATAACTTTTAGTTTTGATATTTAAAAAGCTAACCGAAAAAAATACTAACGCAATAAAATTTCTTTCGGAATAACTTGCCAAGAAGAGTACTTAAGTTAGTTTGTTTTTTAAGGGATAATAATATCAAAAGAACACCCGTGACATTCCAAAATTTAATTTAGCTATATGAAGAACTGTTTTTTTTTCAAAGTCGTTGTACGAAATTTTAACTGGTAAAAAATTTGCTTTTATTTATCCTGGCATTGAACTTAAACCGAAAACTTTAAATGATATCGTTGGCTTGTAAAACAGAACACTTGCCGCACATCTATGACGCAATCCCAAACGAGCGAGATTTATTTTCTGGAATAATAAGGTCACTCTTATTAGCTGCAAAGAACAGCATTTGTATCCCAGCATGCCATTTTTAATGAACGCATTTGCTAAGTATATATTCAGTCACCAATTTATTTCTTAAGCACGGAACTGACCTTGAACAGTTGGTACTTATGGAGTTAAAAAAAAGTTAGTGTGTTTTTACGAAATCTTCAGTTGGTAAAAGTAACTTGCTTCATTAAGCAAATAATTACTACTTTGTATTACGAAATGGTAATATTTTTTTAAAAATAATTTTTCAGTTTTAAGTGTTGTTATATTGAGAGAGAAAAATACAAATGCATTACACAATGCAGGTGTAATTTTTTACATGAACATGAAGAATATGAGCATGCTTAACTAAATAAAAAATGTCAAAACTGCTATGAGTGGATTACTTAACAAAATTTGAAATATTGCTAAAAATAAGTATAGGTTCATTTAGGGAAAGTACAAGGGGGCAATTAGCTTTGAAAAAATCAATGTATTTACATTATGTGATGCGGTTATTAATGTTTTTCGATACAATATAAACACTTTGACCACTTCCCCTCAATGGAAGCTTTTGAAATAGCGGCAATTGGAGAGCTGGTACGAGTTAATAGGCGTCATGTTTAAAAAATTTAAAATAAAAATTATCTCTTTGAAATTACAACAGGAATTTTTATTCCTGAGAGATTAGTGTTGGTGTTTAAAATAAGAGAGTCGTTGAAAATGTACTGTATGCAACTACATGTGTTTCTTTCCTTTCTCTACAATACATTTGTTTGAAAGCATTACCTTTTAAATAGGTCTCTTAAGAAATTATTAAGGTATCCAAACA